>NC_089495.1:6171874-6471874 GCF_036850765.1 Saccopteryx bilineata
GGGGGGGGGCTGCAGGGTTCCCCTGTGTGGGTTACCTGCAGTCCCTGTGCAGTTTTGCAATAAAACTTATAAAATTCACTTTGTGTCTGCTGTGGCCTATCTCTCCGGGAAGTAACAAGAGCATTTCAGACCTTGGCCATTAGCACTCATTCCACAGACTCATCTCTCTGTCACTTTCACCAGCTGGGTTATAGAAATAGGTCATTTTGTACACTGAAGCATTCACACACTGGATTTCATGGATGTCTGCACCGTGTTTCCTGTGCCATCTCTCTCACAACAAGACAGGAGTTGCCTTTAATCTCAGGTAGGTAGTTGAGTTTGGTTCCTAGTTCCTCCTGCCATATCAGAAAGTTTATGACATACTACAACAAATATAATCTTTACATTAAATGACTCCCTCTCAATCCGGTACCTTTTCTTAGCATTTAACACAGTAATGGTATCACCCAATCTGAAATCTGAATAAAAATTAAATCACTCCAAACTGCCTTTATTTCCAGTTGGTCCCCTATCGTCTCATTTAGTCCATGTTGAAGGTGCAGTGTATTCTTCCACATCTCTCCTCAGCCCACACATCAACCTGATTTTTGTGCCTGTTCATCCATGACACCATTCCTGCATAAGATGCTAATGTGCTTATCAACAAGAACGTCTCATGAGATGTCATCAGTCGTTATGTCCCCTGCATCCTCAGCAGACTTGAGTCCTTCTGCTTCTGAGCCCTGTATTCCCTGGAATCTACTAACTGCTGTCACATTCCAGGTTCCTGCCTCTCATCACGGGGCCAAACTCCTGGAATGTGGTGGGTGTCTCAGCTGCAGGTAGGTTCCCACTCCCTTTGGCCCAGGAGCCTGACCTCATGAGGTTTGCCCAAAATTTCAAGAGTTGCCCTGAATCCTTCTCTAGGCATTTTTTCTCCTGTTCATTTCTGACTTTTATAACATATTTCAAGTGTAGATATAGGGCTCCATACCCCCCATACTATAAAGCCCATTAAAGTGATCTTTTGAATCACAGAGGGCCCAGGTCAGTAAACTACAGCTCGAGAGCTACAGGCATCTCTTTGGCCCCTTGAAGTGTGGCTCTTTTACAAAATACCACATGTGGGCGCTACCTCGATAAGGAATGTGCCTACCTATATAGTGTAAGTTTACAAAATTTGGCTCTAAAAAGAAATTTCAATCGTTGTATTGTTGATATTTGGCTCTGTTGACTAATGAGTTTGCCGAACACTAATAGGGTATTTTCTACCCTAACCTTCTTCTTATTATTATTTTCAATATTAATATTAGTAGAATTGATATCATTAGTATTAGGATCACTATTGTAATTCATGATTTTTACTAAGCCATTTTTTCAATCAGGAATTAATTTTTGTTAATGCCATATAGCAGAAATTTTCAAATGGTGTGATGAGTGAATTTCAAAATATGCAATACTTGACCACTTTTTCCTTAGATTGTCAAATATAAAAACAAGAACAGCCAACACATTAGCCATCTGCCATGGACTTCCTATCTTGAATCATAAATATATCAGTCATATAATGGAGTTGCATTTTACTGGTCACGTTGCATAATAAGGTTCTGTCAGAATAGTTAATTTTTTGTACCAGAACTCTTATATACAAGGTAAAGGCCTCTGTTTTTTAAAAAAGTCACTTTGGATAAAAAATGATAGGTACTTACTATTGTTCTTATTTTTGTAAATCAATCAAAATTATGCTGATGTGTTTTGTCACATTAAGAAAACATGTAGTATAGCTTCTGGTGTGCCACAAAATTTCAGGAATGAATTCTGTGTGCATGAGATGAAAGATGTTGAAAACTGCTGCCATATGGCGATAAATAATCTCTTGTGAAGTGGGTCAGACTTCCTGGCAGTGATTATGGAGGGTCCTGTAACAGACATATATTCACACATATGTACCTCTGTCTCCACGATACATGGGAGCCTTGAGAGGACTTCCTTGGGCAGTCTGACCTCTGGAACAATGTCCGCCCTTTAGGATGATGTCGTGGACAATGTGCTGCCATTTGGTAGAGGTGGTGGATTTCCTCATCCACCTTTTCTCGTTCTCCCCTGCTCTGTCTCATCCAGGGTAACAGTGTGTTGTCCTCTGTACACGTTAGAGATCCAGTCAGATCCTAACAGACTGAACTGGGGTTGGGTTGCATTTTTCAGGGATTTGGCATGGTGTTGGGGCCAACTTGGACTTGGTGAACATGTTAAGGACACTAATCTTTTATGGATTCTTGCTGTATTGGCCAAGAGTTTGCTTAAAGGCTTTAATCACTTTAAAAAAAAACTAGAAGACTAGATAAAGAAGATGTGGCACTTATACACCATGGTATACTATTCAGCCATAAGTAACGATGACATCGGATCACTTACAACAAAATGGTGGGATCTTGATAACATTATATGGAATGAAATAAGTAAATCAGAGAAAAACAAGAGCTGCAATATTCCATACATTGGTGGGAAATAAAAATGAGACTAAGAGACATGGACAAGAGTGTGGTAGTTACGGGGGGTGGGGTGAGGGAAGGAAGGAGGGGGAAGGTGAGGCATACAAAGAAAACTAGATAGAAGGTGACGGAGGACAATCTCTCTTTGGGTGGTGGGTATGCAACAGAACTGAATGACAAGATAACCTAGACATGTTTTCTTTGAATAGATGTACCCTGATTTATTGATGTCACCCCATTAAAATAAAAATTTATTTATTTAAAAAAAAAAGAGATCCAGTCAGCACTAATTTCCCAATCCTCCACACCTGTTAGGGGCTCCATGCATATTGTGTTTCTCAGTGAACACCAAAGGCCAGAGATAAATGATAGCAAAATGTGGTGTAAATATAGTGAACTATATAATTCAGCCTAAAAAGGAAGGACATTTTGCCACATGCTACAGCATGGATGATCCTGGAGGACGTCATGCTGAGTGTAGTAAGCCAGTCACAAAAACACAAGTACTGTGTGAGTCCACATACGGGAGGTTCCTAGAGTAGTCACGTTCATCTGGACAGAAAGTACTGGTAGTTTCTGGGGGCAAAGTCAGAGGATGGGGGAGCTGGAATGACGAATTACTGTTTAATGAATAGAATTCCAGTTAAACCAGATAACGAGTTCTAGAGATTGATGACAAAGATGGTTGCAAAATAGTACAAGTGAAAATAATACCACATAAAAATGGTGAATTAAGGATAGTTTCATGGTACATGTTTTTTTTTTTAATCATTTTTAGAAAGGAGAGAGAGTGAGAGAGAGAATAGAGAGAAAGGGGGGGAGAAGCAAGAAGCATCAACTCCCATATGTTCCTTGAAGGGCAAGTTTAGGGTTTCAAACCGGGGACCTCAGCATTCCTGGTTGACGCTTTATCCCCTGTGCCACCATAGGTCAGGCAGACTTTTCTCTTGATCCACTGCATAATTTGATTTTGTTGTGCTTGGTCTGGTTCTATTGTTTATTCTATTTGATTATTTGAATATTAAATTTTTGCGTTTCTAGTGTCATCTGATTTTGTAAATGACAGGCCGTTCTCTACTCTACTCTACCTTCCTTCACCCATCCTTCCTCTAACTCCAAATACATGTGTCATAGGATGCTTGATGCTTTCCCGTAGGTCACTGTGAACTTCTGTTTAGGGCCTCCCTGCCCCTGCTCTCTGCTTCACTTCTTCATTTGTTTGTATTAACACAGGCCTACGGCTTACTCATCTTGCTTCTGTAAATGTCATCTACACACAATCTCCTGGGTACATATCTCTTATTACAAAAATAATGAAAAAACCATATGCTGGATGCTGAGTTTCTTGCTTAAGTCAGAATTCATTTCTTAAATGTATCTGCTGTTTCTTTGCAAAGGCGAACCTCAGATCATTTCACATTTGCTCAGCGAGTGGCTAGTATCTTTGTGTTTTTCTTTCTTCTTGCAATGGTTGTTTACATGAATATCTTTGCTCAGGATCCTACATGAATGGAAGTTTATAAAGTAATGAACTTAATAATACTCAAAGGTAGAAGGAAATTACTAGAAGGTGCATTGTTGGTTGTTGACGTAATTGGTTTTCAGGGTGAACAGGTGTCACGTGGCAGCTACACCCAGCTAGAGGGAGCCTGATATTTCTGACTGCCTGTGGGTAGACTTGCTTTCTTCATTCCACTCATTAGGACTTTCCCCTCTGGTTAATGATTCCAGTCCGTAGACATAGATTCATATCTACATTGTTGCATCATTTAAAGACTTTGCTTTACTGGACCACAGGGGCATTCAGTATTTTCTTACATCATGATGGTTCATAGTCTATTCTTCCATCTCCTTGGGTTTCTTATTATAACGGCGCTCATCCTAAAGACTATTATCATCATTGCTGCGTCATGCAGACCTGCTGGGCCCCCACTGACTGCAGACCCTGTCTGCCTCTGGTACCCCCTGTCTCAGGGAAGCTGACCACTCCAGGGAATCCACGGGGAAGGAGCCCACAGATCTGTCTCTTTGGGAATGGCTTGTTCAGCACTTTGCCTGGTGATCATGCTGACCTGGAGTCAGCCCTGTGGGCAGGTGGAGCTCTACCGCTGTGTATGCAGCCCTCTCCCTTGGGGAGATGCGGCCTCTCCCCCTGGGGCATGGTCCCGGGTTCCTTCTGCCTTTCCTCTTCCCTCCAACAAGGTTGGGGGTTTGATGAAGAGACACAGAGGGCAGGAAACTCGCATCACCCCATTGGGGCACTTTGTTGGTCCACGGACTTTCCTGAACTGCAAGACATGTCCGCAAGCCACACCCAGGTGGGGGTCTCCTGTTTCCCTTCTGTGGTCACTCTGGGGGGGGGCTGTGTTTGGGGGTTTCTGCATTTTGTTATGGCGTGTCCTTGAACTCTCAGTGCCCTTCTCATGTGCATTTGTTAATTGTTGGTGAACCTGCCCCCATGCTGACTGTGCTAAAGGCTCTGGAATCCGGGCCCCGCCCTTCGGGTCCATCCTGAGGGGGCGGCAGGGCTAGCAGGGAATTTGCCGAGGTGCCGGGGACCTACCCTGCCCGCCCTGCCCCCTAGAGGCTGCCTGTGCCCTCTACTCCCGCCTCAGCTCTGAGCAGCCCCCGGCCACCTGTCTCCTCCCAGGCAGAACCTTCACTCTCAGGACCGCCCTCCAGTGGCTGTGAGTCACGAGCCCAGCCTGAAAAAAATGAGTTCCTTTTCCCCAGGGAATTCTACAAAGCCGTGCTCACCTAGTTGGTCTTGTTCTTTTAATTATTAATCGTTCCTTTTGCTCCTCACGGCTTCAGATGGAATTGTTGGAATTTTGAGTGCCATCAACAATGTTTTCTCCTGAAAATTTTCCCCAACTCTATGTGTTGATTTTCACTTATTTATTGTCATTATTTCAATCTGGGGTGTGGTGTTTTACAGGGTTTTTTTTTCCCAAACACTCTACAAAGGCATTTCTTACTGCATTTTTTTTTTTTTTGGCTGTGTTGTGTGTTGTCAGTAATAGTGTTCTAGTTTATATTATTTACTGATGAAGTGTGTGGGTGTGCGATTATATATTAGAGACATTTGTTTCATACCTACACTGTAGTGATGGGATATTTTATCACTTACGATGTGATCACACCACTCCTTGTAGAGTGTTTTCTTGCCTTTGAACTTGAAGTTCAATATGGTGTTCCATCCGAGAGGACAAAATGAAAAAATCCCCCTTGTGAGAACCTTCATTTTGCTTGGGGAAAGCAAATACAGTTAATTATTAAAAAGAAACAAATACAGACCCAAAAATCTGCTTAAGAGGCATCTGATGGGATTAGGGATTTATCCTAATTTTCCCAGCAGCCCCTGGGCAGTGGTGGGGGAGGAGGAGCTATGTTCGCACCTGGGGAATCTGGAGGCTGTAAGCTCAGGAATTAGCTAAGATACAGAACGTGGCCTGGAATTCACTGACTTTCCCCAACAGCTCAATTTAGAGATTTTGAAACAAAAATCAGGGAGCATCTTGTGGTCCAGGTGGGCAGGGCTGCCTGTCTCCTGTCCAGCATTGCTGCTAGAGGCAGAGACATGGGCTGGAGGTCTCTGATCTTGCCCTGTCACCTTGCATAAGCAGAGACACACACTCTGAGACAGCCAGAACTTGGGGATGAAGGTCACAGCTGGGTCCCCATCTGAGGCTGAAGGTCACAGCTGGGCCCCACTAGGGCTGACAGGGAGACAGGAACCCTGGAGGGAAATGGATGAGAGAGGTGGGCTCTGTAGGAAGAGCTGGTGGAGGAAGGCCTGTGAGCACCTGGGGTCTGGGTCTCTGCCCATGGGCCCCGGGCACAGGACTGAATGTGTGCTCAGAACCACGCAGGGACACCAGGCACCACACTCAGCTTCAGCACACTTTTATTGTTCAAATATCTGCAAGTATTGTTATATATATAAGGTTGAATATCTTGAAAAATTCTATTTTGAATATTGCTAGATCACTGTACTTTCCTACAATGGATGCCATAAATTTGTAAATAGGTAATTTCTGAAATTCTGTTACTTGCGTAGCTCTTTGTGAAAGGATTCATTTGCAGACTTTCAAAAACATACTCATAATTTCTGACAGAAAATGTAACTGAAATATTCTTTGCTTTGATTCTTAGATTGATGTCTCCTCAGGGTGGGACTCTTAAGGTTACTAAGCAGTGTGACCCTGCATGACTTGGCTTACTGACGCTGAGCGTGCTTGTACAGTATGAGTCCTCAAAACACCTCAGTGTATTTTATGATCAAAGCATTTCTGGTGACTTTACACTGATCGACCCCATCCAGGGAAAGGTTTGTGAGAAGCCCTGGTTTCCTTCCAATGCGTCTCCCTTGTTTTGTTTCCCCCACTCTGTGTTCTTGGTGCAGAAAATGCCCCTGAGAGTCCCGGGTCACTGGCCGTCATGGTGTCAGAAACCACAGATCTGACTCTCAGCGAGAGCAGTTAAATTGCTGATAGAGCCCTGGCCGGTTGGCTCAGCGGTAGAGCGTCGGCCTAGCGTGCGGAGGACCCGGGTTCGATTCCCGGCCAGGGCACATAGGAGAAGCGCCCATTTGCTTCTCCACCCCTCCGCCGCGCCTTCCTCTCTGTCTGTCTCTTCCCCTCCCTCAGCCAAGGCTCCATTGGAGCAAAGATGGCCCGGGCGCTGGGGATGGCTCTGTGGCCTCTGCCCCAGGCGCTAGAGTGGCTCTGGTCGCAACAAGGCGACGCCCAGGAGGGTCGCAACATGGCGACGCCCAGGATGGGTAGAGCATCGCCCCCTGGTGGGCAGAGCGTCGCCCCCTGGTGGGCGTGCCGGGTGGATCCCGGTCGGGCGCATGCGGGAGTCTGTCTGACTGTCTCTCCCTGTTTCCAGCTTCAGAAAAATGCAAAAAAAAAAAAAAAAAAAATTGCTGACAGACTCCAGACAGAGATCAAAAAGAAACCCAAGTGAGGAGCATGAGATAAATATCGACACAATAAACTGGGAAAGATCAACAGAAGCTTTGATGTGACTTGAAGTTGAAGGGAATGAGGCCAGGTCACATCCTAGTGTCCAGGGAACTCAGCAGAGCCCAGCCCTGCAGGATACGGTGAAGGCAGATGGACACTGAGGTCAGCTCCACAGAGAAGCCGGGTCCTCTCCTTCCAGTGTCCCCAATCCTTGAATTTCTTCTCCTAGAGTACACGCATGGTCCTCAGTTCACTTTAATTTATCCTGGAAGACAGCTGGTAAATCTATTCATAGCTACACTCTGAGGACTCACACTGGCTTCACTCATGTTCTATCTGGAGTGAGAGCTCTGTGGGTGACATCACCTAGCTACCGCTGTAACTGTGTGAGTGACATTGAAGGTGTGGACTGTGAGTCCCAGGGACTGGGAAGCACAGAGACAGGAGGGACACTGGCAGAGGGTCTGAGAGAGTGACGGTGCTTTGGTGTCTCCATCGCAGTCTGGGGGAATCCCCGCCAGGTGTGGTCAGGAGTCCTGTCTCTCATCCGGGGCCGAGCTCTGAAATCCATGGTGTCTCTGCTGCAGACACGTTCTCACCATTCTGTCCTGTGGTCTGTTCTGAAGGGACACTTTGTGAAGTTCTTTCTTTTTTTTTGTCTTCTTCTCATGTTTCCTTTTTCCTTCTGTAACACATTTTCCAGCAAACCTAGGGATATGATCCCCACCCACACCCTTAGGGGCCAACAGAGTTCCCTCACCATTCACTTAGGGGAGTCTGTACCCTGACCTCCATAGTTATTTTACTTTCAATATTAATATTAATGGAATTCATAACAGTGTCATTGTTTTTAAAATGGCCAGACAGGCTCTGCAATAAAAACCAAATATACTAAGCTACTTGGCAGTACTATTAATCTTGGAAAGAACTGTAAAACACAACTTTAATATAACATTTCATAAACAAAAGGTACACCCTGGCCGGTTGGCTCAGCGGTAGAGCGTCGGCCTAGCGTGCGGAGGACCCGGGTTCGATTCCCGGCCAGGGCACACAGGAGAAGCGCCCATTTGCTTCTCCACCCCTCCGCCGCGCTTTCCTCTCTGTCTCTCTCATCCCCTCCCGCAGCCAAGGCTCCATAGGAGCAAAGATGGCCCGGCGCTGGGGATGGCTCTGTGGCCTCTGCCCCAGGCGCTAGAGTGGCTCTGGTCGCAACATGGCGACGCCCAGGATGGGCAGAGCATCGCCCCCTGATGGGCAGAGCTTCGCCCCTGGTGGGCGTGCCGGGTGGATCCCGGTGGGGCGCATGCGGGAGTCTGTCTGACTGTCTCTCCCTATTTCCAGCTTCAGAAAAATGAAAAGAAAAAAAAAAAGGTACAAAGTCATGAGCAGACTCCTGTCCTGCTTCCCACTGAAGTCACGCAGCACAGAGAGTCCCCTCAGGACTGGCGGGGTGACTATATGTGGGTCCCCCTGCTGGTCCACTCCCTGTGTCCTCAAGACAGGCAGGGCTCACCTCCTGCTGACCCAGATAGACCTGACTGTTCACCTTAGATTGAAGGGCTTCTCATGCAAGAAGACTACATTTCCATTCAACTGATCTAAATTTAAAAAAAAATCTCATATGCTACTTCTATATATAAAACTACAGTTTATTAAAAAAAACTACCATGTGTAATATCACTTCACCTACATAATTCAAAAGTTCAGTAATTATACCAATTTCACATAACCATTTGACAATATTTACTAAAAAAATAAAAGAGAAGAAAATAAAATAAAGGAAAAAATCCAAATAGTTATTCCAGTACTTGAAATAATGTTGACACACAGCAGTTCATAGCAGAACATTTTATATACACACAAAAAGATGCAGTCACTGCACCTGTTTGTCCCAAGCATGATCTGGGTCTCCACCCTCTGTCCACACAGCCCTGCAGGGGAGTCTCTGATCACCAGCAGAACCTGCTCCTGGTGACGTCCCCTCCACAGGTCAATAGTCACCTCCAGGTCACCCAGCCTGGAGAACAAGCCTTTGTGTCCCGGGTGTCTCACTAGCTATCGATCTGTTTAGAGGATGAGGACACTTAAACGTCCTCACAGAGGACACTCAGTGGGACCCTGGTACAGGGTCTTGCCTAGGACGGCAGGCTCTGACCAGGAGAGGCTGGCTTCTCAGCGGAAGGGACGGTGGGAGCTGTTATGAACCTGGAGCTCCACAGGCCCCTGTCTGACCTCATAAAGACCATGCAAAGGGGCTAGCAGGGGACCTGGGGACTCGGTGTCACCTGGGGCCCAATTCTGGCCAGGACAGTCCTGAGGAGAGGGCTCTTATGGTGAGGAGGGCTCTCCCTGAGCAGGTGTCAGGCTGGGGTCCTGAGGTTTCCCTGCAGGTCTAACTCCAGGGGGACGGGCTGCAGGACGGACAGTCTGGGGAAACCCCACCTCCAGTCCCTGCGAGCGTTTCTGTGGGGACAGGCAGGGGCTCAGTCTGGGCTTCTTGTGGGGTTCTGGCTGGTCTGGTTCAAGGTCTGAGCATCTCTCTTGCTGGGAGTCTGGACGGTGAGTTTGGAGTCTTGGCCCAAACCTTGTGCTGCCAGAATCCGGGTGGTCACTGAGGTCTCTTCCGGGTTCCTGATGGGTGATACAGAGGTGAGACAGGGGTCCTCTGGGTCGGGTGGACATGGACGAGCATCGGCTTGTTCAGATGCTGTCAGAGAATACAGCACACAGATTACAAGTTAGGATCATGCATCATCAAGTACAAAATAAAATCTAAAAATGCAAAGCAAAACTTAAGAACTTAAAACAATATAGACAGTAAAGATATCTTAGCATTTTATGGAAAGATGATGAGATCCTTGATCTCAGTGCTGGTCAGTATCAACTATGTTACGAAGTCCCCTTGATACCTTTTCTGACATCGTTTAAAAAAACCACAAAACTTCTTACAATTGCCTCCTGCTTATGACGTTTGTGCAAGACACACCCTTTCACACCCCTTCCAAAAGATAAACACTTTCATGGTGTTTGGAAGGTCATTTGAGGACTTTGGAGTATAGGCAGTGAGTTGAGAGTAAGCACCCTGACGGCAAGATGCCAGGTGTCCCCTAAGTGATGGGTTTTTGGAAGCACAAAGGGAGGACAGGCCAACATCTGCCCGAGCCTGCTGAGAGCAGGCAAGTAAGGGAAAGGCAACATCAGAGCCACCAAGAGCAATGACACAGGGACACTACACTGTAGAAGCCATGTCGGTTCACACTGAAGGTTACCATCCCCTCACACGGAAACCATTGTGGGAAGTCAGAGTGATCCCAAAGGGAAAAAAGAGACCAGAGAAGGGGGACACTCACCCTCACATAGTCACAGGTTTCTGTCTGATCCTTGAAGGAGTGCTGAGGCCTCCCGGGGGGTCTCCTGGGAAACCTCTGGACCAGAGCCTGTCTCTGCTGCTCCTCGTCCCTGCAGGACATGACAGGTGAGTGAGAGTCCCTGCATTTCCTGTTCCCAATGGAGAGAAATGCATCAGCACCCCAGGCTCATTGCCTGTGACCCTGTCATCCAGGGACTGAGGCCCAGGTCTTTGCCAGACTGGACTTCCCTCCACTCAGACCCTAGTCAACGTTTTTTGTGAAGGACTTCCATTTGGACTCCATTGCCTCCCTACCTGCCCTTACAGATTCTCAGATACTGCCTCCCCCAACCCCCTGTCCCCTTCACCCCTAGAGCCCTTCAGGAAGAGAACGCCCACCGTCTGTGACCATGGAGGACAGGGCAGTGTTCACAACCTCTTCATGCACCTGTCTTGGCCCGGACATGGCGATGCAGATAGTGCAGAAATGGGGATGCGAGATCCCAGGTCACCCTAGGATTTGGTCCCATCCTCCCACATGCTCACCTTGACCTCTGCTCCATCTCCCTCGCAGTGCTTTTAGGGGGCCCTGCAGCCGGCCGTTCTGGGGGATACATGGCTTGTGGTTCTCCTTCATCTGCTTGGGGCCCAGGGGCTGGGGGCCAGAGCCCCCCCCAAGGCTTCATGGGACACATGACACTGTTTGCCTTGCACTCAAAAGTCCCGCAGTTCTTACCTTATGACCCAGCAATCCCTCTACTGGGTATATATCCCCAAAACTCAGAAACATTGATACGTAAAGCACATGCAGCCCCATGTTTATTGCAGCATTGTTCACAGTGGCCAGGACATGGAAACAACCAAAAAGCCCATCAATAGATGACTGGATAAAGAAGATGTGGCACATATACACTATGGAATACTACTCAGCCATAAGAAATGATGACATCGGAACATTTACAGCAAAATGGTGGGATCTTGATAACATGATACGAAGCGAAATAAGTAAATCAGAAAAAAACAGGAACTGTATTATTCCATACGTAGGTGGGACATAATAGTGAAACTAAGAGACATTGATAAGAGTGTGGTGGTTACGGGGGGGAGGGGGAATGGGAGAGGGATAGGGGGTGGGAGGGGCACAAAGAAAACAAGATAGAAGGTGACAGAGGACAATCTGACTTTGGGTGGTGGGTATGCAACATAATTGAACGACAAGATAACCTGGACTTGTTATCTTTGAATATGTATCCTGATTTATTGATGTCACCCCATTAAAAAAATAAAATTATAAAAAAAAAAAAAAAAAAAGTCCCGCAGTTCTTGCACTTCACCTGTAGGGGGAGCAAGCGGTCACGTCCCAGGCTGAGTTCTATGGGGACTTGGAGGACAGACTCAGGGATATGAGTATGGGTGATGGAGAGGGACCTAAACACGGGCTCAATGGGCCCCTGGATAGTGAAGATGTTAGGGTGGATCCTGAGACTCATGTTAGTTATGGGAGAACACAGGAAAGACGATTGGAGGACAAACTGTACTACATAGGACCAAATAAAATATTTTGGACACAAAACAGCTGGAAACCACACTAGCTATAAAATGAAGTTGTTCTGAAACACAGGAGAATCTCTCTGGTGAGCATGTCCCGAGGCAGGTGGTCCTGGGATGGGAGAAAACAGCTCAATTATGGACTCCGAACTTGCCAGGTCCAAATGCTGAGTGTCATCCATGCCAGCCCCCCTGGTTCCAGACACAGCCAAGTCTCTACTCACCCTGGGATCCTCCTCCTTGGGTGAAGGAGCCTTGTGTGCCACTGGGGCCCTCTGTTGCTTCTTCCCTCGCTGGGCTGTCAAGGGTCTGCAGGGTCTGTGGGGAAGGACCTGCCATCTCCAACTCCACCTTGGAATCTGAGTTCTGTCTTTCTCACCTATGGAATTAGGAAATTCCTGAGGGGAGAGAGAGAGAGAGAGAGAGAGAGAGAAATAAACACAACATTTAAATCACACATAGAAAACAGTTTCTCTTTGAACCCTCTTTTCCACATAGGGATTATAGTACAGCATGATGACTCAGATAAACCACTGTCTCTCCCTGGGAGACCTCATTTCTAGACCTTTGACCATGTTCCCATAATTACCAGCCCTCAGGGCAGGACTCTAAGAGTAAACACTTGGAGCTCACCTGGTGAGTTTGGATGAGTCATTTAAGACAGTTTGATTATGTCCATCCCAACCCATATGAGCAGGACAGAGCAAGACAGTATTTCCCAAGACTGACACCATCATCAGTGTTGCAGGAATACTGGGCCCCCATATAGAAGAGATAAATTATAGTATGCTCCCCTCTGGAAAATATGAATCTCCCATGGACAGAGACGGAACTTCCAAATACATCATCTCTGAGACAAGGGTATTTTCTCCTCTCCTAGACAAGGAGCTTCACAGATGAGCATATGGGCTATTTTTTCTTCTTCATCTTTCTATCCTCAGTGCCCAAAATGAATAAGTTTGTAATTGATTTGAAATGAATATATTTAAACTGAGTCTGAAGAAATCACTCATTTTCACTTTACATGCTCTTAGCCTGGTCCACCCAGTTTCCATTAAGCTCAGTCTTTGGGTCCCACCACCCCAGCAATGGGTCCTTGTGTTTTGTAATTTACTTTTGGGGCTACACTTAGTATTTCCAAGATGTTGATTTTCTCTGTGCTCAGATTTATTATTAAACTTCATCAATCCTCACTTCTCTGCCTACAGCCCAGTCACTCCCTAGTTTACATGCCCTACTCAATGAACAATACACGGACCCAAGTGAAAATATATACGCATAAAATAAAATAAAATAAAATAAAATAAAATGAAATGAAATGAAATGAAATAAAGGAAACCTATTTGAAATCCAGCTTTGATCATTCGATCCATCAGCAGATCCTCAGAACACTCAGTGAGGGAACTTCTCTGCCCGAGGAGATGAAGCTTCCAGGGGGACTGAGGACAGGTCACTGGGGACATTTCCAGTTCTTCTGACCTTTAAGCTGGTTGAATATCAGGTGACATGTGGGAGGTGACCATACAATTAGCATAATGCCCTTGGATGGAAGGCAGTCTTGCAGGAATGCCCTGTCCTTGGTCCTTTACAGTTCTCAGGACTTTTCATCTTAGAGGGACTCGTGTCCTTATAGTCAGGAATCTGTACCTTCTGAGTGGTCAGATGCATGTGAGGTGAGCCGAGTAGTAATGCGCTGAGGATCGCGTTCTGTGGCCCTGAGCCCCTCCGCACCCTGTGCAGCCATCGTGGTCGACCTCTCTCGGGCTTGTCATGTTGTTGCACTGCAGCTGTTTCTATGACTCACTAGTCTTCTCCTGTGTCATGCAGACCTTGTGCCACTGACTGCAGACCCTGTCTGCCACTGTTGTCCTCTGTCTCAGGGAAGCTGACCACTCTAGGGAATTCATGGGGATGGAGCCCACAGATCTGTCTCTTTGAGAATAGCTTGTTCTGCAGTTTTCTGGTGACTCATGGCTGACCTTGAGTCACCGCATGTGGACAGGTGGAGCTCTACTGTTCACCTGTGCAGCCTTCTCCCGTGGGTGGATGCGGCCTCCACTCCTGGGGGTGGCACCCGATTCCTCATGTCTTTCCTGTTCCCTCTCCCAGGGTTGGGGTTTAATTAAGATATTTCAAGGATGGAAACTCTCATTACCCCATTGAGGCCTTTGGTTGGCTCATGGACCTTCCTGGGCTCCAAGGGGCTTCCACAAGACCCACCCCTGCTGGCTTCCGCCCAGGTGGGGTCTCCTGTTTTCTTTCTGTGGGCACTCAGGGGTAGGGGTACTGATTTGAGATGTGCATGTCCTTGAACTCCCAGTGTCCTCATGTGCATTTGTTAATTGTTGGTGAACCTGCCCCCACGCTGAGCATGCTAAAGGCCCTGGAACCCGGGCACTGCCCCTCTGGTCCATCTTGTGGGGGCGGCAGGGCACACATGGAAATCCCACAGGTGGCTTGTGCCCAGTGGACCACCCACAAAGCTGCCTCTGCCTTTTCCTACAGCATCTGCCCGGAGTGACACCGGCCCACCTGCCTCCTCCCCCGACGGTAATGTCCACTCTCAGGACCACCATCCTGTGGGTGAGGGTCCCACCCCTGTCTGAAAAATGAGTACCTTTTCCCCCAGGAATTCTCCAAGGCCAAGCTCACCATGCTCGTCTCGTTCTTTTAATTATTAATCGTTCCTTAGTCTCCTCGCCACTGCAGATAGAAGCTATGAGCACTTTAAATGCCATGAACAATGTTTTTTCTTGAAAATTTTCCCAAACTCTGCCTATGTGTTGACTACCACTTAATTAATGTCACTTATTTCAATCAGGGGTGTTTTACAGGGTTTTGTCCTGAACACTCTACGTAGGAATTTCTAATTGAACCTATTTTGGCTGCGTTGTGTGTTGTCAGTCAACATGTTCTAGTTTATGTTATGTACTCATTAAGTATACGATATACAATTTTATATTAGATATATTCATTTCATACACACTCTGTAGTGAAGGACATGTTTATCACTTACAATGTGATCAGAGCACTACTTAATTCTACAGTGTTTGTCTTTGGAGTTTAGGTTCAATATGGTTGTTGGTTGAAGGGTAGCATTTGTATCTCTGAGGATAAAATGCAAAAATCTCATTTATGAGAACTTTCAATTTCCTAGGGGGAAGCAAATACATTTAATAATTAAACACACACACACACACACACACACACACATTTCAGAGGTGGGTGATGGGATGAGGGATTTAACCACCTGCAGCCTTATTTTCCCAGCAGCCCCTGGGCAGTGGTGGAGGAGGGGGAGCTATTGTTGCACCTGCGGAAACTGGAGGCTGTAACCTCAGGAATTAGCTAAGATACAGAACGTGTCCTGGAATTCACTGCTTTCTTCCACAGCTGAATTTAGAGATTTTGAAACAAAATTCAGGGAGTGTTTTGTGGCCCAGGTGGGCAGGGCTGCCTCTCTCCTGTCCAGCGTTGCTGCTAGCTGCAGAGACATGGGCTGGAGGTCTCTGATCCTGCCCATTAACCTTGCATTAGAGACACGACCTCAGAGACAGCCAGCATGAGAATGAAGGTCACAGCTGTGTCTCCACCTGAGGATGAAGGTCACAGCTGTGTCCCCACCAGGGATGACAGGGAGACAGTGTGCTGGAGGGAAATGGATGAGGGAGGTGGGCTCTGTAGGAAGAGCTGGTGGAGGAAGGGCTGTGAGCACCTGGGGTCTGGGTCTCTGCCCACGGGCCCTGGGCACAGGCCTGAATGTTTGCTCAGAACCACGCAGGGACACCGGACACCACATTCAGCTTTAGCACAGGTTTTATTGTTCAAATATCAGCTAGTATTGCTATATTTACAAGTTTTAATTTCTTGCAAAATTGTACTTTAATATTGCCTGGTCACTTTACTTTCATACAATTTATTCCACAAATTATAATTAGGTAATTTCTGAAAGTCTCCATTCTTTGCAGAGTTGTATGTTAAAGGATTTATTTACTAATTTTTCACACACACACTCGTATTTTCTGATAGAAGCTGAAACTGAAACTGTCTCTGCTTTGATTCTTAGATGGCTGTCTCCTCAGGTGTGGACTCTTCAGGTTGACTAAGCAGTTTGATCCTTAAGTATTTGCCTTCCTGACGCTGAGCGTGTTTGTACAGTGTGAGCCCTCACAGACAGCACAGCCTTGTTTAGGAGCAAAGTGTTTCTGCTGATTTTACACTGAATGACCCCAATGGGGGGGGATGGTTTGTGAGAAGTCCCTGGTTTTCCTCCAGCCATGTCTCCATCTGACCCCGTGTTACTGTTAGTTCTCTCTGAGATTCTGGAGCATAGAAAACCTGGTACTGGGCTGAATATTATTTTAAGGGTGATCACGGACTTAGGGTTTCCTGTATATAAAGTTTGTTCATATTATGAATATATTATAAATGAAGCATTACAGGGTGTCTTCTCTGCAACTATTTTTCAACTGCCTTCCTGGTCTGGAGTTGTTGCTGTCACCATCTATATGAGAACACTTACAGTGAGTCTGTGTGACAGCAGAACAGGAGTGAAGGCTGTGGCATTTGGGTCCCGTCCCTACGGCTGCACTCATATATAAAATGCTTTCTGGACTGCGATGTATGACGACAAACAGATCTGTCACATTGCTTGCAGAGTGTTTCTTCAGTGCAAGTGTCTGCTGGTGCTTTCTAATGCTAAAGCTATGATTGATGTTTCTTCCACAGTCTTGTCCTCTGTAGCGCCATGTCCTTCCAGGTCAGAATGTCCCTGAAGGCTTTCATGATTTCCTTTCTAATGTTGGGTTTTCTCGTGCCGTCTAAGGGAAGAACGACGTGTGAAGTCTCTCCCGCACAGCCCACAGGAATATGGCCGTTCTCCAGTGTGGATCCTCTCATGCGTTCTAAGGTTACTGTGTTGAGTGAAGGTGTTCCCACACTGCTGACATTCATATGGCTTCTCTCTTGTGTGTGTTCTGTTCTGCCATCTAAGTTCAGAACCCTGATTGAAAGCTTTTCCACACAGGAGACATATATGTGGTTTCACTCCCAAGTGGATTCTCTTGTGATGGCTAAGGTTACAGCTATGACTGAAGGCTTTCCCACACTGGTGGCATTTGTAATGTTTCTCCCCAGTGTGGATCACCTGGTGTTTTCTAAGGTGCCATCTTTGTTTGAAAGCTTTCTTACATATGTGACATTCATATGGCTTTTCTCCCGTGTGAGTTCTCTCATGTTGTCTAAGGTAAGAACTTTGACTGAAGGCTTTTCCACACTGCTGGCATTTATACGGCTTCTTTTTGTTGTGCATCCGATTGTGGTTTCTAAGGTCGGAGCCTTGTACGAAGGCGTTACCACAAAGATGGCATTGAAATGGCTTCTCTCCAGTGTGAATCATCCTGTGTCGCCGAAGATTAGTGAAGTTGCTAAAGACTTTCCCACATACATGGCATGCTTTTGATTTATCTCTGGTGTGAGTCTGATTGTGTGTACTGAGGGAGGACTCTTCACTAGGTGACCTTCCGCACTGCTGGTTGACATCAGGTTTCTTTCCCACGTGAGCTAAGAAACACTGTGTCAGGGCACATTGATGAGTAGATTCATCACTCAGTTCAGTGCATTCAATAAGACCCTCTGGAGGGTGAGATCTCTGCTTTGTGGGAAGAGATAAAAAAGTGTTAATTGTTTGTCTATATACATCAACGTATTCATTTCTTTACAAAGAAATCCTAGATTACCAGACACTCATTCTGTGCTGAAAATATTTCCAAAATTAGTTGTACACATATTTGCCACTCCCCTGCGGGCACAAATATTATCTCTTTTGTAGCATGCCACCCACAGAATATCAGATACATTTGGAAGACTTTAGTTTGTTTCAATGATTAGTAATAAGAAAATTTTATGACATAGCCTTTTTAAAGTAATCTGAAGATATTGTTTTGGCTCATGTTAATTTTTTCACTGATTTTATGGTATTCAAAATATTTTCTTGGAAAGAACTAAATATCAATAAAATTATATTGTTACATTCAGCTGTTTTGCTTAATGGCTAACTTATCTCATGGCCACATAATATAATTACACATGGTTAAGTGTTACACCCCTGAAACTTACCATCAGCATCATGGGAAATATTCCCTGCTTGCCTATCTGTTGCATGAGTATCATCTCTTGTTTTCTAAGGGGATTTCTTGTGCCTGAAATGTTCAAAAGGTAATAAACTTTCCCAACAGCATTAGGGAAGTGGAAATGTAGAATTGCACCATAATCAATATGAACGGTTCATAACCTTGCATTTTTTATGGGATAACATGAAATAAAATATTTTAGGTGTCAAAAACAGTTTAAAAGTTGTTGTCCGTTAGAAAGTAATCAGAATTGAATTATGAAAAATGGAGAGTGGTCAAAAGATGCTGGATCTCCATATGGCAGTAACACCATGAAAATGGTGTATTTGGAGATCCATGCTCATAACATTACACTATCATCAAGTCCTGCACAGGCTCCTGGGGAAGAAAAAAAGAACACTGGAGTCCCCCCCTTACCCCAGCAACATCTGGAACATAGAAAACAGTGAAGGTCCTTCACCAGACAACATAAGTATTTTTTAAATGTTCAGTTAGTTATTAGGATTAATAAGGTTCATTGGTTCCCCCATTCTGTTCTGAGTGCTGGAGACAGAGCAGCGAAAATGAAATGCAGTTGTGTCAAGACTACATTCTAGTGTGGTGAGGAAAATAGAATGTAAAGAAACTTCTTCCTTCACAGCAGTTATGAGGGTGGTGAGAGAATCAGGGCAGTGACCAGAGTGGGAGAGTGGCGGCTGTTCTGTGTACCTGTCACCCTGTGTCCATGGAAGCGTCCATGCATACACACAGACACACGTGTTCACAGACTCACCCACAGAGACCAGGTGACCGACGCTCTCCAGCATCACATCTCTGTATAGCTTCCTCTGGGATGCGTCCAGCAGGGCCCACTCTTCCTGGGTGAAGTCTACAGCTATATCCTTGAAGGTCACTGACTCTTAAAACATCATGGACATTCCAGGTTAAACAGAGCAGGTCCTGCCTGTTTGCAAGAGCAGGGGGAGGTGACAGCCCTGAGGAGATGAGGGGGGATGGGCGCATGCCAGGATCAATCTGTGCTCCACGGTTCTGAGAGAATTAATGTAATGTTAGGAAGGCAATTTGTTATTGGTGAGCTCCTGACCCAGGATAAATATCTCAGAGTTCTGGGCAAACTTAATTGGAGCTCAGGTGCCTGACAGTCCCTTGGTGGCACTTAGGACATCTATTATGGACTGTAAATGGCAAAAAGCCTTTGTACATTGGACTCTTAGCAAAAGGTTAAGTTCTCCCCACCATCATTATGTTGGCTATGATGCTGAGTATTTTACCCACTTCACTCTTGCTTAAGTTGCTAAAAGAAATTTACATGCCCTTCCTCTTATTCTGTTTTTTGAGATGTTTGTTGATTTCACTTATGCATGGTGGGGGGATTCCTGTTTATGCCTTGGGAGTGTTCCTATTTTAGCCTCAGATGTGTAACTTTGTATAAAGGACTCCCTTGATTTGCATATGGCTATATAATAAAGCAAACTGTGATAATATGGGTCTCTTGGATATTGCCCTTAGCACTGAAGAGTCCTCCCAACCCCATCCTTTTTTCTTAATAAGTATGTTTTCTCAATTCTGCAACATTCTCACTCAAAACCAAGAATTAGGAGCCTTGCTGGACTGTGGAAAGTGGAGCCCAAAGAGAAGACTTGAGTACGAGAAAACTAAAAACTGAAGGCAGGTGATGGAATTCCCCAAGTGAAGTGTGCACAGTGAGTAAAGAAAGTTTTTGGGAAAAGTGTAGTCAGGAATAAAAAAATTATGGGGCAGTTAAGGTAAAAAATAACAGACTTTTTCGTAGAAATGTTTCCATATGAAGACAAATCATTGTCTGAAGAGTGTCAGGGTGACCTGGAAACAGAGGGATGTGAATACTGAGGATAAATTGCAGTCTGAGATGACTCGGGGGATAAAAAATCCATGGCTATGCTGCCTTAGCCTCGGGGCCTCTGCTGACCTCTATTCCTTCCTAGGTTCAACCCTCTGCTCCTCCGTTCCCTTATCAGGCTGAGTCCAGAGTCTATAGCTCAAAATCTGGGAAATCCCCTCTCTAGCAATCTATAGACCAGGCTGGAAAAATAGGGGAAACAATAAATAGCTTTACCTGTTTTCATGTTGTAGAAAGACAGGACGGTATGAGGAGACTAGAGTGAGGGCATGAACCTGTACCTTTTAGAACTCTGAAAGAGCTTAAACATGCTTTTGTTCATTATGGACCTACTACCCTTTTTTTCACTTGATTTATCAGATACTATTAAGTGCAAAGCCTCTTCCCCAAATGACTGAAGGCAATTGCTTGTGCTTGTCTCTCTGGGGGTGATTATTTGCTGTGGAATTCAGACTTTCATGAAAAGGCCATTGAAGTAGGAGAGAGATCTCAGCATAGTCAACCTGAGCCACTGGTTACAATGATTATAGAATTTGAGAATGGATAGGAGACTCAGGTATTAGGAAAGTTACAGCTTTTCCTGTTATGGTCTGATGTTCTTTAATGTTCTAACTACAATTTTCTGAACTATCATTTTGTTTCTTTCTTATTCTTTGCCTGGAAATTGAGGCAGGGGACCTGTGTTGGATCTGACTATGGAAAATATCCCAGCAGCTGCCAAGAGCAAATTTTCTCAGGGAGATTTTGTTTAGTCCCATCCTTCAGTCCCTCAGTCAGAAAATGCCCTGACTAAAATCAGGTAGGCATCTTTTTAATCTGGTTGTGCTCTGAAATCCTGGATTTCTTTCTGGTTTGATTTGTCTAATTCTTGTTTCTGTTTAGTCTTTGTTTAATGTTATCTAAAATGTGTCTGTTTTTAAGGCCTGAATTAAGTTTGCTTTTTTATTTTGCACGCAAATTGGAAATGCTGGCTCTAATATTTAGAAAAAATAAAATGATTTTAGAACTTGTAAGGAGCACTCATTTAAATTTAAATAGACTAGAATGTAGATCTTTAATACTGTAAAGACCAAGAAAAGATCAGAATGTTTAAAATAACAGGACGTAGGCAAGGCACTAACAGAACAGGGAACTTAAGTGTACAGGCAGGTCCTGTCCCTGACCGTTAGGAATGCCATGACCAAGGTTGTCCAAGATACTGACTCACTGACCACACAATAACAGTATACGTGTTTAGACTTGCAGAATTTTGAAAAATTCCATTCCATATTTGGGTTTTATGCTACATAATTATGAATTAGCCAATAGCTAACCGCTACATTTGCTTTTATGAACTGCTTGCTTGCTGAGCTTATAAAAAGACTTAGCTGTAAGCGCTAGGCGCGATTCCCATTGCAACTCCTTGTGAGTATGGTGTCTCTGGACATCAGGGAATTCGCCCCTGCGCAGGTTAAACTGGCCAATAAAGAAACATCTATACTCCTGAAAGTCTCTGACATTTTTTCTCTTATCCGGTGCATGCTACAAAGACTTACTGATTTGGTTAGTGTATTGTGAGGTGTGTTCAGAGTTAGGAGCCAAATAGCAGTTCAAGTATTAGGATTAATCAAAGTTATATATTATAATTGTGTTTTTTTGTGTGTAAATTGTCGTTTATGTGTAAGGTTATACTGAGGTTGGCAAAACAAAGGAATTGAGCAAAATTAAGCAGGACCCTAATAAGTGAGCTCAAGAATTTGTCTCAAGCTGCTTCAGGCAGTTAGAAGAATAGTATAAGAATGCTAATTCTGCTTCTCGGGCCAAACCCTGCAAAAGGGACCCCGAGAAAATCAAGTATTCAAATTCTCTGATTTTGCCAATTGGATTCAAAAAATATGTCAGGAACATCCTGAAATGGAACTAACAATACAAGGGTGTAAATTTAAATGACTTTTAGATACTGGAGCTGATGTATCTGTTATTGCTAAGCCACATTGGCCTCCTTCCTGGCCCACTCATGCAGTAGCCACAGAACTACAAGGTATAGGGCAGAGTAAATCCCCTCAACAAAGCTCTAGTTTTTTATCATGGGAAGATAAAGAAGGTCATTTTGGACTTTTTCAGCCTATGTGCTTCCTGGATTGCCAGTTAATTTGTGCAGTAGAAATGTTTTGAAAAATATAGGAGCATTGCTCGTCAGTCCTAATAGCTTAGTGAATACTCAGCTGCTTACTCAGGAATTTTTGCTCATTAAGGAACTAGGAAAAGAACAGTGGAAGAATTCTCACCCCCATAGAAGTGGCACCCAATACCAGAAGGCATGGATTACAATATCAAAATTTAGCATAGGGGCTTTGGCAGCTCCTGCTACCCCAAAAATGCATTCTAGAGACCCAATTACTTGGAAATCAGATAATCCTGTATGGGTAGACCAATGGCCCCTTTCTCAAGAGAAACTTAGGGCAGTTGCTCACTTGGTACAAGAGAAGCTACAGGTTGGGTATATTGAACCATCTAATGGTCCATGGAATATGCCTATATTTGTCATTAAAAAGAAATCAGGAAACTGGAGGGTATTACAAGAATTGAGAGCAATAAATAAGACTGATGGAAATTATGGGTCCTCTCCAGCTAGGTCTCCCTTCTCCTACTGCCATTCCATAGAATTATTACCTTGTAATTATTGACTTGAAGGGTTGCATTTTTATTATTTATTTAAGACCTCATGATTGCAAGCGTTTTGCATTCAGTGTTCCTTCACTTAATTTCCAGACTCCAATGGAGCAATACCAGTGGAGAATTTCTGCCTCAAGGTATGGCTAACAGTCCTACCTTGTGCCAAAAATATGTTGCTCAAGCTATCTCTCCAGGATGAAGCAGCACACTAAGGATGAATATAATTCATTATATGGATAATATTCTTATTACTCATTCAGATAAAGACACTATGTTGACCATTTTGGAACAACTAGAATATTCTTTGAAAGAATCAGGACTTTATATAGCTCCTGAAAATATACAGCAATCTTTAACTTTTTTCTTATTGAGGACAAATTATTGAGGGACAACAAATTTGTCCACAGAAATTAGAAATCTGGATAGATCATTTGCAAACTTTAAACAATTTCTAGAAATTATTAGGAAATATTAATTGGCTTAGACCTTCCTTGAAATTAAGTACTAGGGAACTGAAGCCACTTTTTGATATTCTTAGAAGGGCTCAGCTGAACCAGCTTCACCTCAGCTACTTACAGCTGTGGGACAACAAGCTTTAAAGCTTTTAGAAGAAGCCTTGCAACAAGCACAACTGAAATGCATAAATCCTGAAGAATCAATTGCCTTTCTAATTTGTCCCATGAGTTATACTCCAACGAGACTATTGTGGTAAGTTTCAGGTCCTATTGAATGGAATTTTTTAGCCTTTACTTCTGAGAAAGTTTTATCTCCATATTTTGATCTTGTCGCCTCCTTGATTATCAAGGGACATGGCGACTCTTACAGTTTATAGGTTTTGAGCATGAAATTATTTTTGTTTATTTTTTCAAAGGATTAACAAAAATGGCTCTGGGAAACTTTCACTAAATGGCAAATTGCTTTTGCAAATTTTACTGGCCAAATTGATTCTCACTACCCAGCTGATAAAATAGTTCAATTTTTATTAATTACTACATTTGCATTTTTAAGGACAATGGTTAATGAGCCCATTCCTGAAGCACCTACAATTTTTACTGATAGCTCAGGAATGCAGGCTTAATACTCAATGGACAAGTTTATACTGAAACAGTCACCCTTAAAATCAGCTCAAAGAGTAGAATTACATGCCATTATCACGGCTTTTCAGCATTTGCCCTGTTCCTCCTTTAATCTGTATACAGACAGCAAATATTTACTTATGGTTGTTTCCACTATAGAGACTGCTGTCTTAGGGACAACTACTGATGAGAAACTATTGCAGAAATTTCTCCTTCTTTAAAGACTAGTATGTCAACATAGAGCTCCATGTTTTGTAGGACATATTCAAGCTCACACCATGCTCCCTGAAGCTTTAGCACAAAGGGAATGCCTCTGTTGATTAAACTACCCAAAAGAAAATTATTGGAGCAACCATGACAAATCAAGCAATTCAGCCTCATGCTATTCATCACCAGAATGCTGCAACCCTGTGTAAACAGTTTCAACTTTCTTGGGAAGCAGAATGGCAGATTGTTAAATCCTGTCCAAGGTGTCCTGTACTACAAACTGTCCCTTTGTTTGGAAGTTAACCTTCGAGGACTCCTACCTGGACAACTTTGGCATATGGATGTTACTCATATACCTTCATTTGTCAAACAGTCCTTTGTCCACATTACAGTAGATACTTATTCTGGATTTATAGTAGCCTTTGCCTGAACAGGAGAGGCTGCTAAACATGTTATAGCTCATTGTCTCTATGCATTTTCTATTATTGGACTTCCTAAACTGATTAAAACTGACAATACTGCTACATATGTAGTAAAAGCATTTACTACATTTTGTCAAACCTTTCAAATTAGGGGTATTTCTTACAATCTTTAAAAAAAGGTATTATTAAAGTGTATCCAGCAAATATTTAAGGTCAATTTAAAAATATATATAAACGAGGAGTCATATCCTGAAACTCCTGCAAATCTACCTTATCTTGTAAAAAATCATTTCTTTTGAATACTGATGAACAGGAGACACCAAATCTTTTTCTCCTTCAAACTTCTACCTCTTGTATTTGATCCAGCTAATAACACTGTTTTGTCTTTTTCCAAATAGCTCCAGATATATGGAAAATGTTTATATAGGCTGGACTGGGAATCCTCAAACTCCTCAACGAGATCTTCTGAGCATGGTTTGTAAGGTCTATAATGACCAAGAGGCAGAAAAAGCCCAAAAGTGATCAGGTGAAATACTAGCTCTTGGCATACACCCTCAAAAGCTCCAACACCCCAACGGGGCCTCATAGGACTCCATCAGGGCCTTGTTCAATAGTGGAAAGGAAAGTCATTAAGCCAAAGCCTTCCAGACTTACATGCCTTTGCTGGGGGAAAAAACACTGGAAGGTAGGCTTCCCCTTAGCTCCTCTAAGGGAGGGTTCAGTTTCTTCTAGCCCTGCTCCAGCCACCTGTGACCTAACCTTGCCCAGTGTGCTGGGGCTTGCCACTGAAGACTAAAGGTACACAGGACTGTCTGCCCCATCTCACTATGGATGAGCCTAGCGTATTTCTTCCAAGTAGCAAGTAAACTGATCTCATTTACACAAGGGCCACTTACTATGTCTTGTCTGAATAATTCGGGTTTCTTTTATTCTTCCCTCAAAGATGTCTGTTGTGGGTGTTGATAGTGCTATTATCTGCTGCTTTATTTAATATATACTGTTTCTTTATTCCTTCTACCTCAATGCCCCACCCATATTTTAGGATAGGACCTACTCCTCATTTAGAGCTCTCTTTTTCCTTTTTTCAAATTTCTGTTACAAATTTACCTTTGCCACCCAGCTTAGTGTGTCCCAAGGTTCTCTTCACCACGCCACGGTTGCAGAGCTCCAGGGAAAAGCATCTGGTCTCCTCTCCAGGCTGAGGAGAAAAGAAGCTCCATCTCCACACATGCTGTCGATGGCTTTTCCAGTCTACCTGAATCATTACCAGCTAGAAGCAGCAGTCATTGGGATTTGGATGCAAGCTGCAAAATATAGAAAAGTGACAATTCCAATGCCATGCAAACTTTTTCTGGATGTAGACTTGTCCTGGAGTCCTGAACCTTGTGACAGCTCCTAATGGACTGAACTGGGATTGGGTTGCATTTATAGGGATTTGGAATGGTGTTGGTGCCAACTTGGACTTGGTGAACATGTTAAGAACTTTACTTTTATAGATTTTTGTTATATTGCCTAAAAATTTGCTTAAAGGTTTTAATCACTGTAATTTTAATGTATTAGAATATTTGGGTATCTGCTAGCATTGGCTATACTAATTTTGTGTTAGTTTTGTATTTTTTCTATCTGCCTCCAAATTAGAATCTCAGAAACTAAGACATCAGATGAGTGCAAATCTAAGCACACAAATTAAAAATAAAAAACAAAAGGAGGATATATTGTGGACCATAAATGGCAAAAAGCCTTTGTATATTAGAGGCTTAGCAAAAGGCTAAGTTCTCCCCCTACACATCCATATTAGCTATTATGCTGAGTATTTGCACCCATCTCACTTGCTTGCTGAAGTTGCAGGAAGCAATTAACATGCCCTTCCTCTTACTGTGTGTTTGATCAGATGTTCATTTATTTCACTTATACATGGTGGAGAATTCCAGTTTATGCCTTGGGAGAGTTCCTATTTTAGCCTCAGATGAGTGAATTTGTATCAAGGACATCTTTGATTTCCATATGTCTATATAATAAAGCAAACTGAGGGTATGGGGCACTCTGATGTCGTCATCAGCATTGAAGAGGCTTCCTGATCCCATCCTTTTTTGTTAATAAGTCTGTTTTCTTAATTCCACACCTTCTCACTCAAAACCCAGAATTAGGAGCCATGAACTAGCATGGCAGACATCCATGACAAAGGAAAAAGTGTTGCATTTAATGGCCCTAACAGCTGCCATTTCAGTAGAAAGAGGCATTCCCTACTCACCAGTGTCTCATGGCGGATATCTCAGTTACCAGGTGTGTTTCTCTTGGTTTTCACTCACAGATGGTTGAAGCACAAAGCAGACAAATCTGAGGACAGAAAAAGAAGCCATGAGACTCTAGTCTGGTGCACAATATTCTGTTTCACCAGTCACGAAGCCTCAGTGTTCACCTGGGTGGTTTCCCCTCTCCCAGCTTAACAAAGGAAAACCAGTGTTGCACTCTAAGAATATCATGCAGATGTCTCTGAACTTTAAGGTCAGTTGTAATAGGGCTGTAGCTGTGGTTGGTATAAAAAGATCAAAATACATATATCTGAAAAACAATGCTATGTATATATGATATTATGTTTTATGTTTTAATGAGTCTATGGAATCTGTAATTATTCAATTTCTTTCCTGATTCCAAAGCATAGAGATACCTGATTCACATGTAGACTTAGTTTCCACCTGCAGGGAAACACTCTGGGACTTCTCAGGTGTAATTTCTTTGCCTTATGCACCAGCAGGGGTTTCCACCCTCCATGGAGTCCTCTGAACTCTCACTCTCTTAGTGCTCAAGTCTCTGACGGACTTGGATACCAAGCAAATAAGAACCTTTTTATGATGGAGTCCATCAACTCAACAATTAGTCCATTTGGAGGGATCAATGGCTCCCATCCTGCCAGTGAAAACCTTAAATTCTCCAGCATCAGAAGGTAGTAGGAGAACGTATGTGAGTCATAGAGGTACTGTCATGAACTGCCTCCGTCATCTAGGTCAACAATACCCAGAGAATTCAGATTGTCTGAGCTGAGTGAAAAATCAGGTTGGCCCATCTGGTAATTTGTCAGATGGGAGCTGACCAATAACCCTCCAATTCAGTCTATATTTATCTTTATTAGTGGCTACAACCTTTTTTTATTATACATACACACATGCATGTGCATATGTACATGCCGATACACACACACACACACACACACACACACACACGGGAGAAAAAACATTTCTGAACTATGATTTCTCGCTTAACATGTCAATAATAAGTATATTTTATGAAGAAATAATAAACATGCATCATGAACAAAGAATAATTAATTCACTCATTTCTACCAGAGTCCCAGAAGAAAAGTTAAATTTGTATTAAGTGTGACTACTTACAGATTTGTACATATTTCTTTATTTACTTTTCACAACAGCTATGTTAATTATAGTTTATTTCCCAGTTTACAAATGAAATAACAAAGGTTCCAGAAACTTTAGTAATGTGACAAAATTATGCAATTAGAAAAGGGACAGCTGACATTTAGTTTTTTCTTTCTTGTGTCCTATGCTAAGATTTTTTTAGGACTTTCTAGGGAATCACAGAACAGCTAAGTTTTACCTGGAATAGCACCTGTAACATAAATATTCAGAAGAAACACCCTGTTATTACAATGTCTTTGTTTCCCTTGAATTTTCACAAAATTACTCCTTACATCTACATTCTATTCCACATGGGACCCTGCAGTGTAGGGACTGCAATTCTCAAGCATCAAAATCCGTCATTGCCTTTTCCTGTGTAAGACATGCTTCCTCCCTTCTACACAGGGGGACTGAGCCGGCTGAGATATTCACCCCCGTCCTGACTCACAGTACCCACTGTCAGGGGCTTTTCAGGGATGTCTGAGCTCAAGGTACAGGCAGAGTGGCATTCCTGTGAGACCTTCCCTTAGTGGGTAGATGGTCATCTTACCCCTATTTCTTCACATGACCTTCTCCCTATATGTCTGTCCTCGGATTTCCTCTTCTTAATTGGTTGAAGGTCAAATTGGATTAGGAGCCCCCTTAAATACTTTTATTGAAGTTACCCCTTTAATGACCTTATCTCTAGAGAAAACTGCATGCTAAGGTACTGCAAATGAATTCAGAGGGCTTGCAATTCAGCCCATAACACAGATGCCTCTTACAACTGAGTAATTCTCAGATGAGAAGGCTAGGACATATCACAGAGTGCAAGAAAACCAAACAATGTACCTCAAATTAATACTGCAAAGGGAAAATATATCATCTCAGCCTGGACTACACACCACAGCTCAACCTTTCTTGACTTTCCATGCCCAGTGTAACCAAAGGAATTCCAGAATGTGGAAACAAGACTAGGTTCACCAGTATTCTAGAACCTTCTGTATCAAAGCACCATGAGCTGAAGAAGGAGCCCACATTTAAAGTGTGCAGTGAGTGCTTCATATAAGTGATTTGTGCACCAGGATGGAGGAAAATAGTACTATTAAAAAAACTGATATGCAACACTCATACAAAAGTAGACTAAAACCAGACAATAATGACAACCATAGAAGACATCATCAGTCAACTGCATATTAATGGGTACGAACTGTATTTTAAATAATGTTGCCACAAATTTTTAAGATCATTATTAAAGCTTAGCATTGAAATGCAGTTATCTTATGCATAAGCACAAATAGGACAAAGCTGAAGTAAACACAACAGGAAATTATTTGCCTTAAATGTGTGCTCATTTTTAAGTGATTAAAGTAAATATAAGCACCAATCTCAAGACATTTGAGACATACATGAAGAATATCACTTGATGAAACATATACAAGGAAATTAATTCAGAGAATTTGGACATGAAGCATTTAAAATCATAAAAAAAATCAAAACATCACATGTCGATCAAGGCACCAATAGAACTTTCCAGGAAAAGGAAAAGCTTCCTGTCTGCATTGAGCCATCTATCTGGTCACTGCCCAACTCACATGATCAAAGAGCATGGGAGATCTGAAGTTCAGCTATGTTATTTCAAAAATTTAAATTTTATTGTCTCATATAACTGTCATTATGATGTTAGACAGTATATTATAGTAAGCAGTTAAAATTGCTAATAGATTCAAAACAAAAATGGAAAAAAAACTGCAATACTCAAACATCAGAAACTAGATGGGTGGAATAAATGCTGACACAATAAACTTTACAGATCATGAGAAGCTTTGATGTGACTTAGTTAACTTAAAAGGAATGAGGCCACCTCACATGTTAGTGTCTGGGGAACTCACCAGAGCCCAACCCTGCAGGAGACGGTGAAGGCAGATGGATGCTGAGGTCAGTTTCACAGAGCAGGCGGTTCCTCTCCTTCCAGTGTCCCAACCATTAAGTTCCTTCTCCTAGGAGCAAATGCCTATGTCCCAAGTCTGAGGCCCTTTTAACCTGGAACACAGTAAATCTACTCAGGCTTACACTCTAAGGACACACCCTGGCTGCATAGACACTGATTAACATAAGGAGGGCTTCAGTCTGTAGGTCACACCCTGTTCCATTTGATTGGATTTCCCAGATTAACCTCCAGCAAGCAGGTGGTTGGAGTGCAAGATGCAAGGAGGTGGATGGATGCTAGAAAGAGCCTTCCATTCCTGTATTCACCCCCAGGTCTTCCTCAGTGTGCTCTGTGTACAGGAAACATTCCACGTCTTGGAAACAGAGCCAGGCATCAGGTACAATGGGATTCTGTGGACACAGTGCTGGAATTTTCTATAGGAAATAAAGACTCAAACTGAAATGAAAGATGAAGAAATCTGAAACAATGAAACAGGTCCATAATGATGTGACACATAAAATCTATTACTGTAATGGAGAATTTGAGTGTTAGGGCACTGGCCACGTAGTATTTTAAAACACATGTTAAAACTTTATTAACTACCTAAAAAATGTGAAGATGATTTTGTACTTTAATTTTTGGATAGTGCGCAAATAAAAATGTTACTACATAGAACCACACAGCCAATAATTTTACAGGCATGTCATTCAAGTTAATTTATACATTTGAAAAACCTTCTTATGATTGTGAAGGTAGGCTCTTCTGTCTTAAAATTCCTGCTTCTCAAGAGGAAATCATGAACCCAGGGACTTAGTAAGTATTCCATTGTATCTGAGGACACACTTCACAAACTCCCTGGCAATCCTTCCAGGCCAGGCCAGTCAGGGTCAACCCCTCTCCCATGCTCATTTGAGAGCATTTCAGACATTGGCCATTAGCACCCCTTCCAAAGACTCATGTCTCTGTCACTTTCACCAGCTGGGTTATAGAAATAAGTCATTTTGTACACTGAAGCATTCACACACTAGATTTCATGGATGCACCGTGTTTCCTGTGCCATCTCTCTCACAACAAGATTAAGTTGCCTTTAATCTCAGGTAGGTAGTTGAGTTTGGTTCCTAGTTCCTCCTGCCATATTAGAAAGTTTATGAATACTACAACAAATATAATCTTTACATTAAATGACTCAATCCGGTACATTTTCTTAGCATTTAACACAGTAATGGTATCACCCAATCTGAAATCTGAATAAAAATTAAATCACTCAAACTGCCTTTATTTCCAGTTGGTTCCTTATCAAGGTAGCACCCACATGTGGTATTTTGTAGAAGAGCCACTCTCAAGGGGCCAAAGAGCTGCATGTAGTTCACAAGCCGCAATTTGCCTACCTGGGCCCTATGTGATTCAAATGATCACTCTAATGGGCTTTATGGGATAGTGAGGGTTGGAGCCCTATATCTACACATGAAATATGTTACAAAAGTCAGAAATGAACAGGAGAAGAAAAAAATGCCTAGAGAAAAATTCAGGGCAACTCGGAAAATTGTGGGCAAACCTCATGAGGTCAGGCTCCTGGGCCGGAGGGAGCGGGAACCTACCTGCAGCTGAGACACCCACCACATTCCAGGAGTTTGGCCCCGTGATGAGAGGCAGGACTCTGTCTACACCTGGAGAGGATCCGCCCAGATGACGATGGACAACTGAACACTGTCACCCACTCAGTCCAAAACCCTTTATATACAAGTATAGGCCTCTGTTTTTTAAAAAAGTCACTTTGGAGCAAAAATGATAGGTACTTACTATTGGTCTTATTTTTGTAAATCAATCAAAATTATGCTGATGTGTTTTGTCACATCAACAAAACATGTAATATATAGCTTCTGGTGTGCCACAAAATTTCAGGAATTGATTCTGTGTGCATGAGATGGAAGAGGTTGAAAACTGCTGCCATATGGCGATCAATAATCTCTTGTGCAGTGGGTCATACATCCTGGCGGTGATTATGGAGGGTCCCCTAACTGACAGATATTCACACATATGTACCTCTGTCCCCAGGATACCAGTCAGGGTCTATGTGACAGGGGAGCCTTGAAGAGGACTTCCTTGGGCAGTCTGACCTCTGGAACAATGTCCGTCCTTTAGGATGATGTCATGGACAGTGTGCTGCCATTCGGTAGAGGTGGTGAACTTCCTCGTCTTCCTTTTCTCTTCTCCCTGCTCTGTCCCCTCCAGGGTGACAGTGTGTTCTCATCTGTACACGTTAGAGATCCAGTCAGCACTAATTTCCCAATCCTCCACACCTGTTAGGGGCTTCCCTGCCTATTGTGTTTCTCAGTGAACACCAACGGCCAGAGATAAATGATAGCAAAATGTGGTGTAAATATAGTGAACTATATAATCCAGCCTAAAAAGGAAGGACATTTTGCCACATGCTACAGCATGGATGATCCTGGAGGACGTCATGCTGAGTGTAGTAAGCCAGTCACAAAAACACAAGTACTGTGTGAGTCCACATACGGGAGGTTCCTAGAGTAGTCACGTTCATCTGGACAGAAAGTACTGGTGGTTTCTGGGGGCAAAGTCAGAGGATGGGGGAGCTGGAATGACAAATTACTGTTTAGTGAATAGAATTTCAGTTAAACCAGATAATGAGTTCTAGAGATGGATGACAAAGATGGTTGCAAAATAGTACGAGTGAACATAATACCACATAAAAATGGTGAATTAAGGATAGTTTCATGGTACATGTTTTTATTAAATCATTTTTAGAAAGGAGAGAGAGTGAGAGAGAGAATAGAGAGAAAGGGGGGAGAAGCAAGAAGCATCAACTCCCATATGTTCCTTGAACGGGCAAGTGCAGGGTTTTGAACCAGGGACCTCAGCATTCCTGGTTGATGCTTTATCCCCTGTGCCACCACAGGTCAGGCAGACTTTTCTCTTGATCCACTGGGTAATTTGATTATGTTGTGCTTGGTCTGGTTCTCTCTATGTTTATTCTGTTTCATTTTTTAAATACTAAATTTTTGCGTTTCTAGTGTCATCTGATTTTGTAAAATGACAGGCTGTTCTCTCCTCTACTCTACTTCCCTCACGCATCCTTCCACTGACTCCAAATACATTTGTCATAGGCTGCTTGATGCTTTCCCGTAAGTCACTGTGAACGTGTGTTTAGGCCTCCCTGCCCCTGCTCTCTGCTTCACTTCTTCATGTGTTTGTATTAACACAGGCTACGGCTTACTCATCATTCTTCTGTAACGTCATCTGCACACGATCTCCTGGGTACATATCTCTTATCACAAAAATAATGAAAAACTCTATGCTGGATGCTGAGTTTCTTGCTTAAGTCAGAATTCATTTCTTAAATGTATCTGCTGTTTCTTTGCAAAGGCGAACCTCAGATCATTTCACATTTGCTCAGGGAGTGGCTAATATCTTTGTGGGTTTTTTTTTCTTCTTGCAATGGTTGTTTACATGAATGTCTTTGCTCAGGATCCTACATGAATGGAAGTTTATAAAGTAATGAACTTAATAATATTCAAAGGTAGAAGGAAATTCCTAGAAGGTGCATTGTTGGTTGTTGATGTCATTGGTTTTTCAGGGTGAACAGGTATCACGTGGCAGCTACACCCAGCTAGAGGGAGCTGATATTTCTGACTGCCTGTGGATAGACTTGCTTTCTTCATTCCACTCATTAGGACTTTCCCCTCTGGTTAATGATTCCAATCTGTAGACATAGATTCATGTTTACATTGTTGCATCATTTAAAGAATTTGTTTTACTGGACCACAGGGGCATTCAGTATTTTCTTACATCATGATGGTTCATAGTCTATTCTTCCATCTCCTTGGGTTTCTTATTATAACCGCGCTCATCCTAAAGACTATTATCATCATTGTTGCATCATGCAGACCTCGTGGGCCCCCACTGACTGCAGACCCTGTCTGCCTCTGTTACCCCCTGTCTCAGGGAAGCTGACTGCTCTAGGGAATCCACGGGGAAGGAGCCCACAGATCTGTCTCTTTGGGAATGGCTTGTTCAGCACTTTGCCTGGTGATCATGCTGACCTTGAGTCAGCCCTGTGGACAGAGGGAGCTCTACCGCTGCATATGCAGCCCTCTCCCTTGGGGAGATGCGGCCTCTACCCCTGGGGCAGAGCCCCGGGTTCCTTCTGCCTTTCCTCTTCCCTCCGACAGGGTAGGGGGTTTGATGAAGAGACACAGAGTGCAGGAAACTCGCATCACCCCATTGGGGCACTTTGTTGGTCCACAGACAATCCTGAACTGCAAGACATGTCCACAAGCCACGCGCAGGTGGGGGTCTCCTGTTTCCCTTCTGTGGTCACTCTGGGAGGGGGAGGCTGTGTTTTGGGGGCCTCAGCATTTTGTTATGGCGTATTCTTGAACTCTCAGTTGTCTTCTCATGTGCATTTAATAATTGTTGGTGAACCTGCCCCCATGCTGACTGTGCTAAAGGCCCTGGAATCCGGGCCCCGCCCTTCGGGTCCGTCTTGTTGGGGCGGCAGGGCGCGCAGGGAATTCGCACAGGTGCTGGGGACCTACCCCGCCCGCCCTGCCCCCTAGAGGCTGCCTGTGCCTCTACTCCCGCCTCAGCTCTGAGCAGCACCTGGCCACCTGTCTCCTCCCAGGCAGAACCTTCACTCTCAGGACCGCCCTCCGGTGGCTGTGAGTCATGTGTCCAGCCTGAAAAAAACGAGTTCTCTTTCCCCGGGAATTCTACAAAGCAGTGCTCACCTAGGTGGTCTCGTTCTTTTAATTATTAATCATTCCTTTTGCTCCTCACGGCTTCAGATGGAATTGTTGGAATTTTGAGTGCCATCAACAATGTTTTCTCCTGAAAATTTTCCCCAACTCTATGTGTTGATTTTCACTTATTTAGTGTCGTTTATTTCAATCTGGGGTGTTTTACAGGTTTTTCCCCCAAAACACTCTACAAAGGCATTTCTTACTGCATTTTTTTTTTACTGTGTTGTGTGTTGTCAGTAATAGTGTTCTAGTTTATATTATTTACTGATGAAGTGTGTGGGTGTGCGATTATATATTAGAGACATTCGTTTCATAACTACACTGTAGTGATGGGACATTTTATCACTTACGATGTGATCACACCACTCCGTGTAGAGTGTTTTCTTGCCTTTGAACTTTAGGTTCAATATGGTGTCCATCCGAGAGGACAAAATGGAAAAATCCCCTTTGTGGAACCTTCATTTTGCTTGGGGAAAGCAAATACACTTAATTATTAAAAAGAAACAAATGCAGACCCAAAAATCTGCTTAAGAGGTGTCTGATGGGATTAGGGATTTATCCTTATTTTCCCAGAAGCCCCTGGGTAGTGGTGGGGGAGGAGGAGCTATGTTCGAACCTGGGGAGACAGGAGGCTGTAACCTCAGGAAATAGCTAAGATACACTGACTTTCGCCAATCCCTCAATTTAGAGATTTTGAAACAAAATTCAGGGAGCATCTTGTGGCCCAGGTAGGCAGGGCTGACTGTCTCCTCTCCAGCGTTGCTGCTAGAGGCAGAGACATGGGCTGGAGGTCTCTGATCCTGCCCTGTGTCCTTGCATAAGCAGAGACACGTACTCTGAGGCAGCCAGCACCTGGGGATGAAGGTAACAGCTGTGTTCCCACCAGGGCTGACAGGGAGACAGGAGCGCTAGAGGGAAATGGATGAGGGAGGTGGGCTCTCTAGGAAGAGCTGGTGGAGGAAGGGCTGTGAGCACCTGTGGTCTGGGTCTCTGCTCACGGGCTCCGGGAACAAGCCTGAATGTGTGCTCAGAACCACGCAAGGACACCAGGCACCACACTCAGCTTCAGCACAGATTTTATTGTTCAAACATCTGCAAGTATTGTTATATATACAAGGTTGAATTTCTTGCACAATTCTATTTTGAATATTGCTAGATCACTGTACTTTCCTACAATTGATGCCATAAATTTATAAATAGGTAATTTCTGAAATTCTCTGTTAGTTGTGTAGTTGTTTGTGAAAGGATTCATTTGCAAACTTTTACAAACATTCTCATAATTTCTGACAGAAAATGGAACTGAAGTATTCTCTGTTTTGATTCTTAGATTGCTGTCTCCTCAGGGTGGGACTCTTAAGGTTACTAAGCAGTGTTATTCCTGAAGGACTTGCCTTCCTGACACTGAGCGTGCTTGTACAATATGAGTCCTCAAAACACCTCAGTGTTGTTTATGAGCAAAGCGTTTCTGGTGACTCTGCACCGAACAACCCTGTCCAGGGAATGGTCTGTGAAAAGCCCTGGTTTCCTTCCGATGTGTCTCCCTTGTTTTATTTCCCCCACTCTGTGTTTTTGGTGCAGAAAAGCCCCCGAGGATCCCAGGTAACTGGCACTCATGGTGTCAGACACCATAGATCTGACTCGCAGCATGAGCAGTTAAATTGTTGATAGACTCCAGACCGAGATAAAAAACAAAGCCAAGTGAGGAGCATGAGATAAATATCGACAGAATTAACTGGGAAAGTCAAGAGAACCTTTGATGTGACTTGTACACGTTTAAGGGAATGAGGCAAGCTCACATCCTAGTGTCCAGGGAGCTCAGCAGAGCCCAACCCTGCAGGAGATGGTGAAGCCAGAGGGACACTGAGGTCAGGTCCACAGAGCAGCCAGGTCCTCTCCTTCCAGTGTCCCCAAACATTTAGTTTCTTCTCCTAGGGGACACACATTTGTCCTGAGTTCACTTTCATTTATCCTGGAAGACAGCTGGTAAATCGAATCACAGCTACAATCTGAGGACACACACTGGCTGCACCCATTTTCTATCTGGTGTGGGAGCTCCATGGGTGACATCACCTAGATACCCCTGTAACTGTGTGAGTGACATTGAAGGTGTGGACTGTGAGTCCCAGGGACTGGGAAGCACAGAGGCAGGAGGGACACTGGCAGAGGGTCTGAGAGAATGATGGTGCTTTGGTGTCTCCATCCCAGTCTGGGGGAACCCCCGCCAGGTGTGGTCAGGAGTCCTGTCTCTCATCCGGGGCCGAGCTCTGAAATCCATGGTGTCTCTGCTGCAGACACATTCTCACCCGTTCTGTCCTGTGGCCTGTTCTGAAGGGACATTTTGTGAAGTTCTTTCTTTTTTTTGTCTTCTTCTCATGTTTCCTTTTTCCTTCTGTAACACATTTTCCAGCAAACCTAGGGATATGATCCCCGCCCACACCCTTAGGCCCAACAGAGTTCCCTCACCATTCACTTAAGGGAGGCTGTACCATGACCTCCCAGTTATTTTACTTTCAATATTAATATTAATAGAATTCATAACAGTGTCATTGTTTTTAAAATGGCCAGACAGGCTCTGCAATAAAAACCAAATATACTAAGCTACTTGGCAGTACTATTAATCTTGGAAAGAACCATAAAACACAACTTTAATATAACATTTCATTAAAAAAGGTATAAAGTCATGAGAAGACTCCTGTCCTGCTTCCCACTGAAGTCACCAGCACAGACAGTCCCCTCAGGACTGGTGGGGTGGCTGTACGTGGGTCCCCCTGCTGGTCCACTCCCCGTGTCCTCAATACAGGCAGGGCTCACTTCCTGCCGACCCAGACAGACCTGCCTGTTCACATTAGATTGAAAAGCTCCTCATGCAAGAAGACTACATTTCCATACAATTGATTTAAATTTAAAAAATAATCTCATATGCTACTTCTATATATAAAACTACAGTTTATGTAAAAAACTACCATGTGTCATATCACTTCACCTACATAATTCAAAAGTTCAGTAATTATACCAATTTAACATAACTATTTGACAATATTTATTAAAAAAAAGAGATGAAAATAAAATAAAGAAAAAACCTAACAGTTACTCCAAAACTTGAAATAATGCCGGCACACATAAGTTCATAAGAGAACATTTTATATACACACAAAAAGAAGCAATCACTGCACCTGTTTGTCCCAAGCATGATCTGGGTCTCCAACCTCTGTCCACACAGCCCTGCAGGGGAGTCTCTGATCACCAGCAGAACGTGCTCCTGGTGACATCCCTACTGCAGGTCAATAGTCACCTCCAGGTCACTCAGCCTGGAGAACAAGCCTTTGTGTCCTGGGGTGTCTCACTAGCTATTGCTCTTTTTAGAGGATGAGGACACTTGAACGTCCTCACAGAGGACACTCAGTGGGACCTGGGTACAGGGTCCCTCTGCCTTGTCTGGGATGGCAGGCTGTGACAAGGAGGAGCTGGCTTCTCAGCGGAAGGGACGGAGGGAGGTGTTATGAACCTGGAATTCCACAGGCCCCTGTCTGACCTCATGAAAATCATGTGGAGGGGCTGTCAGGGGACATGGAGACTCAGTATCACCTGGGGCCCAATTTAGGCCGGGACAGTCCTGAGGAGAGGGCGCTTATGGAGAGAAGGGCCAGGGCGCTGTCCCTGAGAAGGTGTCAGGCTGGGGTCCTGAAGTTTCCCTACAGGTCTAACTCCAGGGGGACAGGCAGGAGGACGGGCAGTCTGGGGAAACCCCACCTCTGGTCCCTGCGAGCGTTTCTGTGGGGACAGGCAGGAGCTAAGTCTGGGCTTCTCGTGGGCATTCTGGCTGGTCTGGGTCAAGGTCTGAGCAGCTCTCTTGCTGGGAGTCTAGACAGTGAGTTTGGAGTCTTGGCCTAAACCTTATGCAGCCAGATGCTTGGTGGTCTGTGAGGTCTCGTCCGAGTTCCTGATGGGTGATACAGTGGTGAGACAGGGGTCCTCTGGGTCGGGTGGACATGGACAAATGTTGGCCTGTTCGGATGCTGTCAGAGAATACAGCACACAGATTACACATTAGGATCATGCACCATCAAGTACAAAATAAAATCTAAAAATGCAAAGCAAAACTTAAGAACTTAAAGCAAGATATAGACAGTAAAGATATCTTAGCATTTTATGGAAAGATGATGACATCCTTGATCTCAGTGCTGGTCAGTATCAACTATGTTACAAAGTCCCCTTGATACCTTTTCTGACATCATATAAAAAACCCATAAAACTTCTTACAATTGCCTCCATTTGTGCAAGACACGCCCTTTCAAACCCCTTCAAAATGATAAACACTTTCATGGTGTTTGGAAGGTCATTTGAGGGCTTACAAGTATGGGTGGTGAGTTGAGAGTAAGGACCCCGACGGCATGATGCCAGTTGTCCCCTAAGAGATGGGCCTTTGGAGGCACGGAGTGAGGACAGGCCAACACCCTCCCCAGCCTGTTGGGAGCAGACAAGTAAGTGCAAGGCAACATCAGAGCCACCAAGAGCAATGACACAGGGACACTACACTGTAGAAGCCATGTCGGTCCACACTGAAGGTTACCATCCCCTCACACGGAAACCTTTGTGGGAAGTCAGAGTGATCCCAAAGGGGAGGAAAAACACACTGGAGAAGGGGGACACTCACCCTCACATAGTCACAGGGTTCTGTCTGATCCTTGAAGGAGTGCTGAGGCCTCCCGGGGGGTCTCCTGGGAAACCTCTGGACCAGAGCCTGTCTCTGCTGCTCCTCGTCCCTGCAGTACATGACAGGTGAGTGAGAGTCCCTGCATTTCTTGTTCCCAATGGAGAGAAGCTTATTGTCAGCCCAGAAACTTTGCCTGTGACTCTGTCATCCAGGGACTGAGGCCCAGGTCTTTGCCAGACTGGACTTCCCTCCACTCAGACCCTAGTCAACGTTTTTTGTGAAGGACTTCCATTTGGACTCCATTGCCTCCCTACCTGCCCTTACAGATTCCCAGATACTGCCTCCCCCAACCCCCTGTCCCCTTCACCCCTAGAGCCCTCCAGGAAGAGAATGACCACCGCCTGTGACCGCTGGAGGGCAGGGCAGTGTTCACAACCTCTTCATGCACCTGTCTTTGCCCGGACCTGGCGATGCAGACAGTGCAGAAATGAGGACATGAGATCCAAGGTCACCCCGGGATTTGGTCCCATCCTCCCACATGCTCACCTTGACTTTGTCCATCTCCCTCGCAGTGCTTTTAGGGGGCCCTGAAGCCGGCCAGGCCCTGGGGGATACATGGCTTGTGGTTCTCCTTCATCTGTTTGGGGCCCAGGGGCTGGGGGGGCCAGAGCCCCACACCAACACTTTATGGGACACCTGACAGTGTTTGCCATGTGCCCAAAAACCCCGCAGTTCTTGCACTTCACCTGTAGGGGGAGCAATTGGTCACGTCCCAGGGTGAGTTCTATGGGGACTTGGAGGACAGACTCAGGGATGTGAGTATGGGTGATGGAGAGGGATCTAATCATGGGCTCACCAGGCCCCCGGATAGTGAAGATGTTAGGGTGGATCCTGAGACTCATGTTAGTTAGGGGAGAACACAGGAAAGGCGAGTGGACAACAAAATGTGAATACATAGAACCAAATAAAAATTTTTGGACACAAAACAGGTGGAAACCACACTATCTATGAAATGAGGTTGTTGAGGATGATGTCAGAGTAATGGCGCGGTAGGAAGCGATACCGATAAATCTCCCCCAAAACTCAACAAGATCTTCAACCAGAAACAGAAAAACCTATCCTTGGAGCCTCCAGATGTTTCGCAATACACCCAAAGGTATGGTCAAGTGAAAAATTGGCTAAATATATAATCAAACCCCGAAGGAAATAGGGAGTAAGAAATGCTCTGCCTTCCTCACTAACCTAAACAGGGCGGTTTTCACTGGGAACTGAGAATATAGAAACTGAGGCGGGCAAAGGGGGTGAATAGATCCAGGCCACGGCACAAACGGCCGAACCAGGCTGTGGCACAGAGATCCAAGCCAAGGAAAAATAGTTCCTGTGGCAACCCGGGCAATACAAGCTAACACTCGCGCCAAACCCAGACAAAGAAAGACAAGTGGGGCAGCCATTTTCCCCGATCTCCTGGTCGGCGCGTGCAGATAGTGGGCGAGAGATTCCTTCCAAAGCCCCGGGAGTGTGCCCCTGTGTTGTCCCACAGAGAGGCAGAGTCAGAGGCCTTTGTGTGAGCCGAAAGCGGAATGTCTGGGCTGCCCCAGTGCCCTCGGAAAGCCACGCACAAAGAGAGAGTGAGAGCCAATTCCAACGCTGCAACTTTTCCGTGTGGGCAGGGTTTTCACTCAGAGGGTGAGGCGGCTGGCCTGATATCCTGGTCTGCACGCGCAGATAGTGAGTGAGAGATGCTTCCGAGTGCCTCGGTAGTGCCCGCCCATGTTATCCCACAGAGGGGCAGAGTCAGGGGCCTCTGTGTGGGCCAAAAGCGCAATCTCCGGGCCGCCCCAGTGCCCTGAGGGAGCCGCGCATGGGGACGGAATGAGAGCCAATTCCAACACTGCAACTTTTCCGTGCGAGCGGGGCTTTCACTCAGAAAGTGAGGTGGCTGGACTGATATCCTAGTCTTCGCACGCAGATAGTGAGCGAGAGATTCCTCCGAGTGCCTCGGCAGTGCCTGCCCATGTTATCCCACAGAGGGGCAGAGTCAGGGGTCTTTGTGTGGGCCAAAAAGCGGAATCTCGGGCCACCCCAGTGCCTTGAAAAAGCCACGCCCAGGGATGGAGCGAGAGCCAATTCCAACGCTGGAACTTTTTCGTGCGGGCAGGGGTTTCACTCGGAGTGAGAGGCGGCCGGCATGATATCCTGGTCTACGTGCACAGATAGTGGGTGAGAGATTCTTCCAAGTGCCTTGGCATGCGCACCCGTGTTATCCCACAGAGTGGCAGAGCCAGAGGTCTTTGAGTGGGCGGAAGCCCCGCCTGATAATGCTAGCAGCTCTGACTGACTGAGCCTTACCCAGAGCCCTGTGCTGAGTGGGAATAGAGTGGGGAGTTGCCAGCTCTTTGAGCCTCTTACTATCCAGGCAGAGGCTGCAGCAACCTCATAGCTGGATTATCAGGCTACTAATTGAGGAAGGAAAGACTAGGAGAAAGGCTCCAGGAACACGGACTCTCTCACTGGCGGAGCCTATAAATGCTAATGAGCCTCGACTGCCAACGAGACTGAAGCACAATACAGGACATTGCCATAGAGACTTATCAACTGCAAACCTCTACCTAAGCATGCCAAAGGGGAAGAACCCGAGGTACAGAGTCACCGACCAGGAAGAGGGAGAGAAAAGAAAAAGCAAGAAGATAACCTCTCAAAATCAAGAATAATATGCAGACTTTATAGCCTATCCCATTTTATTATATTTGTTTGTTTGTTTCTCTTATCTTCTTTCTTGATATTTTTTATTTCTCTTCCAATTTGGTCGTTTAACTCTCTGCCGGTCTTACTCTCTCCTCTCCTTGAACTACACTACCCATAAGTGTTACATCTCCAATTATCTTTTCTTTCCTCTTTCTTTCTCTCTATGAGGGTTGCACTTTAAAACCCTTAACTCTCTCTCTCTCTCTCCTCTTTTTTCTTTTTTCTTCTTTTAGTGGTTCCCTCTTTTTTCTCTCTCTCTTTCTTTTCTCCCTCTATATTAGTTTCTTCCTTTCTCCTTTATGTCTCCTCTCATTCAAACCTCAATAACAAACAATATCTTATCTGGGACTCAAACTTATGTTTGTGGCATTTGGGGGGGGGGTGTTACTTCACCTTTTTAACACACTAGCAGTGCTCCCATCCGTGGCTCTCCATTTTATCTAGTTCTTGTTCCACTAAATACAAGAGTAATTTTTTAAATTTGTCCCTCCATTTTCCTGTTTCCTTCTTATTCCTCTCATCATAACTCTTAGTCAACCAACACCTAAAAGCAAATCATTTTATTCTTGACCAATTTTTTTTTTCATATTTGCTTTTTGTGGGTTCATACACCCTTTTTTTTTTCTTTTCCTTTTTTTTTTTTTTTTTGCCCCTTTATTGCTTCTCCCCAATTCAGGCCCTCCATTACAGGCATTGTTTGGTCTATTTAGTACAATATAATTCATAGTTCACCACAAGATTTTCTCAAGAAAGAGGGGAGAGGAGAGGAGAGGAAAAAAGGAGAGGGGGAATAATTTCCTTTTTTTAATTTTAATTTTATTTTATTTTTCTTTATTTCATTATTAAAATTTTTTTTTAAAAAACAACCCTTTTCGATTTTTTATTTTTATTTTTTTAACGTTTTATTCTTTATTAAATCTCATTAATACTATAAACAAAACCACCCTCATATGCCATGAAGAAATAGAAAATCAAATATCATGGATACAAAAGAAAGAGAGGTAACACAGCTAGATGAGGAAAAATCTATGGAGAAAAAATTTAATATATTGGAAACCTTGGAGCTAAATGACAGAGAATTTAAGATAGAAATCCTAAAAATCCTCAGAGATATACAAGAAAAAACAGAAAGGCAATTTAGGGAGCTCAGAAAACAACTCAATGAACACAAAGAATATATTTCCAAGGAAATTGAAACTATAAAAACAAATCAAACAGAGACGAAAAACTCAATTCACGAGCTGAAAAACAAGGTAACTAGCTTAGCTAATAGAACAGGCCAGATATAAGAGAGGATTAGTGAAATAGAAGACAAGCAACTTGAGGCACAACAGAGAGGAGAAGAAAGAGACTCAAAAATTAAAAAAAAATGAGATAGCCCTACAAGAATTATCTGACTCCATCAAAAAAAAAATAACATAAGAATAATAGGTATATCAGAGGGAGAAGAGAGAGAAAATGGAATGGAGAACATACTCAAACAAATAATAGATGAGAACTTCCCAAGCCTGTGGAAAGAACTAAAGCCTCAAGTTCAAGAAGCAAACAGAACTCCGAGTTTTCTTAACCCCAACAAACCTACTTCAAGGCACATCATAATGAAATTGGCACAAACCAATGGCAAAGAAAAAATTCTCAAGGCAGCCAGGGAAAAGAAGAATACAACATATAAAGGAAGGCCCATTAGATTATCATCAGATTTCTCAGCAGAAACTCTACAAGCTAGAAGAGGGTGGACCCCAATATTTAAAGTTCTGAAAGAGAGGAACTTTCAGCCACAAATACTATACCCATCAAAGCTATCCTTTAAATATGAACGAGAAATAAAAACATTCACAGATACAGAAAAGATGAGGGAATTTATCATCAAAAAAACCCCACTCCAGGAATTACTAAAGGGGGTTCTCCAATCAGATACAAAGAACAAAAAAAAAAAAAACAAAGCCACAAGTAAAAGCTCCAAGAAGAACACAATAAAACCAAATTTAAACTGTGACAACAACAAAAAGAAAGGGGGGGAGAGGATGGAGATTAACAGTAGCAAAGGACAATGGAGTGCAAAAGTACTCACAAAATAGTGCTCTACAATGAACAGGGTAGGAACCCTTTTCATTAATTAAAGGTAACCACCATTGAAAAAACCACCACAGAAGCACATGCGATAAAAAAGATAGCGACAGAGGAAAGATGTATGGAATATAACCAAATAAAAACAAAAGAGAGAAAAACGAAAGAGAAGGATCAAACAAGACACAAAACTAACACAAAGCAATCTATAAAATGGCAATAGGGAACTCACAAGTGTCAATAATTACACTAAATGTAAATGGATTAAACTCACCAATTAAAAAGGCACAGAGTAGCAAAATGGATTAAAAAAGAAAATCCAACTGTATGCTGCCTACAGGAAACTCATCTAAGTAACAAGGATAAAAACAAATTCAAAGTGAAAGGCTGGAAAACAATACTCCAAGCAAATAACATCCAAAAAAAAGCAGGCATAGCGATACTCATATCTGATAATGCTGACTACAAGACAGCAAAAGTACTCAGAGACAAATATGGCCATTTCATATGGCTAAGGGGACACTGAATCAAGAAGACATAACAATTCTTAATATATATGCACCAAACCAAGGAGCACCAAAATATATAAGACAGCTACTTATTGACCTTAAAACAAAAACTGACAAAAATACAATCATACTTAGAGACCTCAATACAATGCTGACAGCTCTAGATCCATCATCCAAACAGAGAATCAACAAAGATATACTGGCCTTAAACAAAACACTAGAGCACCTGGATATGATAGACATCTACAGGACATTTCATCCCAAAGTGACTGAGTATACATTTTCCTCCAGTGTACATGGATAATTTTCAAGAATTGACCATATGTTGGGCCACAAAAACAACATCAGCAAATTCAGAAAAATCGAAGTTGTACCAAGCAAATTTTGTGACACTAAAGCCTTGAAACTAGAATTCAACTGCAAAAAAGAGGAAAAAAATCCCACAAAAATGTGGAAACTAAACAACATACTTTTAAAAAATGAATTGGTCAAAGAAGAAATAAGTGCAGATCAAAGGATATATACAGACTAATGAAAATGACAATACGACATATCAGAATCTATGAGATGCAGCAAAAGCAGTGATAAGAGGAAAGTTCATATCACTTCAGGTATATATTAACAAACAAGAGAGAGCCTGAGTGAAACACTTAACTTCACACCTTAAGGAACTAGAAAAAGAAGAGCAAAGACAACACAAAACCATCCGAAGAAAGGAGATAATAAAAATCAGAGCAGAAATAAATGAAATAGAGAACAGAAAAACTACAGAAAAAGTTAATAGAACAAGGAGTTGGTTCTTTGAAAAGATCAACAAAATTGACAAACCCTTGGCAAGACTTACCAAGGAAAAAAGAGAAAGAACTCATATAAACAAAATCCAAAATGAAAGAGGAGAAATCACCACAGACACCGTAGATATACAAAGAATTATTGTAGAACACTATGAAAAACTTTATGCCACTAAATTCAACAACCTAGAAGAAATGGATAAATTCCTCGAACAATACAACCTTCCTAGACTGAGTCAAGAAGAAGCAGAAAGCCTAAACAGGCCTATTAGTAGAGAAGAAATAGAAAAAACCATTAAAAACCTCCCCAAAAATAAAAGCCCAGGCCCTGATGGCTATACCAGCGAATTTTATCAAACATTCAAAGAAGACTTGGTTCCTATTCTACTGAAAGTCTTCCAAAAAATTGAAGAAGAAGCAATACTTCCAAACACATTTTATGAGGCCAACATAACCCTCATATCAAAACCAGGCAAGGGTGGCACAAAAAAAGAAAACTTCACACCAATATCTCTAATGAATACAGATGCTAAAATACTAAACAAAATACAAGCAAATCGAATACAACAACATATTAAAAAAATAATACATCATAATCAAGTGGGATTCATCCCAGAATCTCAAGGATGGTTCAACATACGTAAAACGGTTAACGTAATACACCATATCAACAAAACAAAGAACAAAAACCACATGATGTTATCAATAGATGCAGAAAAGGCTTTTGATAAAATACAACACAATTTTATGTTTAAGACTCTCAACAAAATGGGTATAGAAGGAAAATATCTTAACATGATAAAGGCCATATATGATAAATCATCAGCTAACATCATATTAAATGGCACAAAACTGAAGGCTTTTCCCCTTAAATCAGGAACAAGACAGGGTTGTCCACTCTCTCCACTCTTATTTAATGTGGTACTAGAGGTTCTAGCCAGAGCAATCAAACAAGACAAAGAAATAAAAGGCATCCATATCGGAAAAGAAGAAGTAAAGGTATTACTTTTTGCAGATGATATGATCCTATACACCGAAAATCCCAAAGAATACACAAAAAGACTACTAGAAACAATAAGCCAATACAGTAAGGTCAGAGGATACAAAATTAACATACAGAAGTCAATAGCCTTTCTATATGCCAACAATGAAACATTTGAGAATGAACTCAAAAGAACAATCCCCTTCACGATTGCAATAAAAAAAATAAAATACTTAGGAATAAACATAACAAAGAATGTAAAGGACTTATATAATGAAAACTATAAACCATTGTTAAGGGAAATCAAAAAAGATATAATGAGATGGAAGAATATACCTTATTCTTGGTTAGGAAGAATAAATATAATCAAGATGGCCATATTACCCAAAGCAATATACAATTTAATGCAATTCCCATCAAAATTCCAGTGACATTTTTTAAAGAAATGGAGCAAAAAATCATCAGATTTATATGGAAGTATAAAAAACCCCAAATAGCCAAAGCAATCCTAAAGAAAAAGAATGAAGCTGGGGGCATTACAATACCTGACTTCAAACTCTATTATAGGGCCACGACAATCAAAACAGCATGGTATTGGCAGAAAAATAGACATTTAGACCAATGGAAGAGAATAGAAAGTCCAGAAATAAAACCACATATATATAGTCAAATAATTTTTGATAAAGGGGCCAAGAACACACAATGGAAAAAAGAAAGCCTCTTCAGTAAATGGTGCTGGGAAAACTGGAAAGCCATATGCAACAGAATGAAACTGGACTACAGTCTGTCCCCCTGTACTAAAATTAACTGAAAATAGATCAAAGATCTAAACATAAGACCTGAAACAATTAAGTACATAGAAGAAGACATAGGTACTAAACTCATGGACCTGGGTTTTAAAGAGCATTTTATGAATTTGACTCCAATGGCAAGAGAAGTGAAGGCAAAAATTAATGAATGGGACTCCATCAGACTAAGAAGTTTTTGCTCAGCAAGAGAAACTGATAACAAAGTAAACAGACAGCCAACTAAATGGGAAATGATATTTTCAAACAACAGCTCAGATAAGGGCCTAATATCCAAAATATACAAAGAACTCATAAAACTCAACAACAAACAAACAATCCAATAAAAAAATGGGAAGAGGACATGAACAGACACTTCTTACAGGAGAAATACAAATGGCCAACAGATATATGAAAAGATGCTCATCTTCATTAGTTATTAGAGAAATGCACATCAAAACTGCAATGAGATACCACCTCACAGCTGTTAGATTAGCTATTATTAGCAAGACAGGTAATAGCAAATGTTGGAGAGGCTGTGGAGAAAAAGGAACCCTCATCCACTGTTGGTGGGAATGTAAAGTAGTACAACCATTATGGAAGAAAGTATGGTGGTTCCTCAAAAAACTGAAAATAGAATTACCTTATGACCCAGCAATCCCTCTACTGGGTATATACCCCCAAAACTCAGAAACATTGATACGTAAAGACACATGCAGCCCCATGTTCATTGCAGCATTGTTCACAGTGGCCAGGACATGGAAACAACAAAAAAGTCCATCAATAGATAACTGGATAAAGAAGATGTGGCACATATACACTATGGAATACTACTCAGCCATAAGAAATGATGACATCGGATCATTTACAGCAAAACGGTGGGATTTTGGTAACATTATACGAAGTGAAATAAGTAAATCAGAAAAAACCAGGAACTTCATTATTTCATAGGTAGGTGGGACATAAAAGTGAGACTAAGAGACATTGATAAGAGTGTGGTGGTTACAGGGGGAGGGGGAGAGGGAGAGGGAAAGGGGGAGGGGGAGGGGCACAAAGAAAACTAGATAGAAGGTGACAGAGGACAATCTGACTTTGGGTGATGGGTATGCAACATAAGTGAACGACAAGATAACCTGGAGTTGTTATCTTTGAATATATGTATCCTGATTTATTGATGTCACCCCATTAAAAATAAAATTATTAAAAAATAAAAAAATAAAAATAAATAAAAAGGAAAGAAATGAGGTTGTTGTTCTGAGACGCAGGAGCATCTGCCTGGTGAGCATGTCCCGAGGCAGGTGGTCCTGGGATGGGAGAAAACAGCTCAATTATGGACGCGGAACTTGCCTTGTCCAAATGCTGAGTGTCATCCGTGCCAGCCCCCCTGGGTCCTGACACAGCCAAGTTTCTACACACCCTGGGATCCTCCTCCTCGGGGCGGGGAGCCTTGTGTGCCACTGGGGCCCTCAGTTGCTTCTTCCCTCGCTGGGCTGTCAAGGGTCTGCAGGGCCACACTGTGGAAAAGGACCTGCCATCTCCAACTCCACCTTGAAATCTGAGTTCTGTCTTTCTCACCTATGGAATTAGGAAATTCCTGAGGAAAGAGAGAGAGAGAGAGAGAGAGAGAGAGAGAGAGAGAGAGATAAATACACTCCACATTTAAATCACACATAGAAAACAGTTCCTCATTGACCCTCTCTTCCACATAGAGAAGATGGGACAGTATGATCACTCAGAAAAACCACTGTGTCTCCCTGGGAGAACTCATTTCTACACCTTTGATCATGGTCTCATAATTACCGGGCCGCAGGACAGGACTCTAAGAGTAAACACTTGGGGCTCATCTGGTGAGTTTGGATGAGTCATTTAAGAGAGTTTGATTATGTCCATTCAAACCCATATGAGCAGGACAGAGCAAGACAGTATTTCCCAAGACTGACGTCATCATCAATGCTGCAGGAATACTGGGCCCTCCATATAGAAGAAAAAAAATTATAGTATGCTCCCCTCTGGAAAATATGAAGCTCCCACAGACAGAGAGGAGGAACTTCCAAATACATCATCTCTGAGACAAGGGTATTTTCTCCTCTCCTAGACAAGGAGCTTCACAGATGAGCATATGGGCTATTTTTTCTTCTTCATCTTTCTATCCTCAGTGCCCAAAATGAATGAGTTTGTAATTGATTTGAAATGAATATATTTAAACTGAGTCTGAAGAAATCACTCATTTTGACTTTACATGCTCTTAGCCTGGTCCACCCAGTTTCCATTAAGCTCAGTCTTTGGGTCCCACCACCCCAGCAATGGGTCCATGTGTTTGGAATTTACTTTTGGGGCTACACTTAGTATTTCCAAGATGTCGATTTTCTCTGTGCTCAGATTTACTATTAAACTTCATCAATCCTCACTCCTCTGCCTAAAGACCCCTCACTCCCTAGTTTACATGTCCTACTATATGAACTATATAAGGACCCAACTGAAAAGATATACGCATAAAATAAAATAATAAAATAAAATAAAATAAAGGAAACCTATTTGAAATCCAGCTTTGATCGTTCGATCCATCAGCAGATCCTCAGAACACTCAGTGAGGGAACTTCTCTGCCCGAGGAGATGAAGCTTCCAGGGGGACTGAGGACGGGTCACTGGGGGGCATTTCCAGTTCTTCTGACCTTTAAGTTGGTTGAATATCATATGACATGTGGAAGGTGACCATACAATTAGCATAATGCCCTTGGATGAAAGGCAGTCTTGTAGGAATGCCCTGTCCTTGGTCCCTTACAGTTCTCAGGACTTTTTTTTTTTTTTTTTTTTTTTTTTTTTTTTTAGATTTTATTTATTCATTATAGAGAGGAGAGAGAGAGAGAGAGAAGGGGGGAGGAGCAGGAAGCATCAACTCCCATATGCACCTTGACCAGGCAAGCCCAGGGTTTTGAACCGGCAACCTCAGTGTTTCCAGGTTAACTCTTTATCCACTGCGCCACCACAGGTCAGGCAGTTCTCAGGACTTTTCATCTAAGATGGACTCGTATCCTTATGGTCAGAAATCTGTATCCTTTGAGGGTCAGATGCATGTGAGGTGAGCCGTGTAGTAATGCGCTGAGGATCGCGTTCTGCGGCCCTGAGCCCCTCCTCACTGTGTGCAGCCATCACTACTGTCCTCTCGCGGGCTTGTCATGTTGTCGCACTACCGCAGTTTCTATGACTCACTAGTCTTCTCCTGTGTCATGCAGACCTCCTGGGCCCCCACTGAATGCATACCCTGTCTGCCACCATTGTCCCCTGTCTCAGGGAAGCTGACCGCTCTAGGGAATTCATGAGGAAGGAGCCCACAGATCAGTCTCTTTGGGAATGGCTTGTTCTACACTTTGCCTGGTGACTCATGCTGACTTCGAGTCACCCCCTGTGGACAGATGGAGCTATACAACCCTCGTGCACAGCCTTCTCCCGTGGGTGGATGTGGCCTCCACTCCTCGGGATGGCACCAGATTCCTCATGTCTTTCCTCTTCTCTCAGCCAGGGTCGGGGTTTGAGTAAGATATTTCAAGGATGGAAACTCTCATTACCCCATTGGGGCCTTTGGTTGGCCCATGGACCTCCCTGGGCTCCAAGGGGCTTCCACAAGACCCACCCTCGCTGGCTTCCACCCTGGTAGGGTCTCCTGTTTTTTTTCTGTGGGCACTCTAGAGGAAGAGGGGTACTGATTTGAGATGTGCATGTACATGAACTCCCAGGGTCTTCATGTGCATTTGTTAATTGTTGGTGAACCTGCCCCCACGCTGACCGTGCTAAAGGCCCTGGAACCCGGGCACTGCCCCTCTGGTCCATCTTGTGGGGGTGGCAGGATGCGCATGGAATCCCCACAGGTGGCTTGTGCCCAGTGGACCACCCACAAAGCTGCCTGTGCCTTTTCTTACATCATTTGCCTGTAGTGACACCGGGCCCACCTGCCTCCTCCCCCGACGGGAATGTCCACTCTCAGGACCACCATCCTGTGGGTGAGGGTCCCGCGCCCTGTCTGAAAAATGAGTATCTTTTCCCACAGGAATTCTCCAAGGCCCTGCTCACCGTTTTGGTCTCGTTTTTTTAATTATTAATCGTTCCTTAGTCTCCTTGCCTCTTCAGAAAGAATTTATGAGCATTTTAAATGCCATGAACAATGTTTTCTCTTGAAAAATTTCCCAAACTCTGCCTATGTGTTGACTACCACTTAATTAATGTCACTTATTTCAATCAGGGGTGTTTTATAGTGTTTTGTCCAGAACATTCTAGGTAGGAATTTTTAATTGAACCTTTCTTTTGCCTGCGTTGTGTGTTGGCAGTCAACATGATCTAGTTTATGTTATATACTCATTAAGTATACGATATACAATTTTATATTAGATATATTCGTTTCATACACACTCTGTAGTGAAGGACATGTTTATCACTTACAGTGTGATCAGAGCACCACTTGTACAGTGTTTGCCTTTGGAGTTTAGGTTCAATATGTTTGTTGGTTGAAGGGTAGCATTTGTATCTCTGAGGATAAAATGAAAAAAATTCCATTTATGAGAACTTTTAATTTGCTTGGGGGAAGCAAATACATTTAATAATTAAAACACACACACACGACAACTTTAGAGGTGGCTGATAGGATTAGGCATTTATCCACCTGCAGCCTAATTTTCCCAGCAGCCCCTGTGCAGTGGTGAAGGAGGGGGAGCTATGGTCCCACCTGGGAAGACTGGAGGATGTAACCTCAGGAATTAGCTAAAATACAGAATATGGCCTAGAATTCACTGTTTTCCCCAACAGCTCAATTTAAAAATTTTGAAACAATATTCAGCCAGCATCCTGTGGCCCAGGTGGGCAAGGCTGCGTGTCTCATGTCCAGTGTTGCTGCTAGAGGAAGAGACATGGGCTGGAGGTCTCTGATCCTGCCCCGTGACCTTGCATAAGCAGGGACACGCACTCAGAGACAGCCAGAACCTGAGGATGAAGGTCACAGCTGTGTCCCCACCAGGGATGACAGGGAGACAGTAGTGCTGGAGGAAAATGGATGAGGGAGGTGGGCTCTGTGGGAAGAGCTGGTGGAAGAAGGGCTGTGAGCACCTGGGGTCTGGGTCTCTGCCCACATGACCCAGGCACAGGCCTAAACATGTGCTATGAACCGTGCAGGGACACCGGACACCACACTCAGCTTTAGCACAGGTTTTATTGTTCAAATATCAGCTAGTATTGCTATATTTACAAGGTTTAATTTCTTGCAAAATTGTACTTTAATATTGCCTGGTCACTTTACTTTCATACAATTTATGCCACAAAATTATAATTAGGTAATTTCTGAAAGTCTCCATTCTTTGCAGAGTTTTATGTTAAAGGATTCATTTACTAATTTTCACATGCACACTCATATTTTCTGATAGAACATGAAACTGAAATTGTCTCTGCTTTGATTCTTAGATGGCTGTCTCCTCAGGGGGGGACTCTTAAGATTGACTAAGCAGTTTGATCCTGAAGGACTTGCCTTCCTGACGCTGAGCGTGTTTGTACAGTGTGAGCCCTCACAGACAGCACAGCCTTGTTTAGGAGCAAAGTGTTTCTGCTGATTTTACACTGAATGACCCGAATGGGGGGGACGGTTTGTGAGAAGTCCTTCGTTTCCCTCCAGCCATGTCTCCATCTGACCCCGTGTTACTGTTAGTTCTCTCTGAGATTCTGGTGGATGTGAAGCCTGGTACTGGGCAGAATGTTTTTTTAAGGGTGATCACGGACTTAGGGTTTTCCGTATATGAAGTTTGTTCATATTATGAATATATTATAAATGTAGCATTACAAGGTGTCTTCTCCGCAACTACTTTTCAACTGCCTTCCAGGTCTGGAGTTGCTGCTGTCACCATCTATATGAGTACACTTACAGTGAGTTTGTGTGAGAGCAGAACAGGAGTGAAGGCTGTGGCATTTGGGTACCGTCCCTACGGCTGCACTCATATATAAAATGCTTTCTGGACTGCGTTGTATGATGACAAACAGATCTGTCACATTGCTTGCAGAGTGTTTCTTCAGTGTGTGTGCCTACTGGTGCTTTCTAATGCTAAAGCTATGATTGATGTTTCTTCCACAGTCTTGTCCTCTGTAGCACGATGTCCTTCCAGGTCAGAATGTCTCTGAAGGCTTTCATGATTTCCTTTCTAGTGTTGGGTTTTCTCGTGCCGTCTAAGGGAAAAACGATGTGTGAAGTCTATCCCGCACAGCCCACAGGAATATGACCGTTCTCCAGTGTGGATCCTCTCATGCTGTCTAAGGATCCATTGTAGACTGAAGGCTTTCCCACACTGGCGACATTCATATGGTTTCTCTCTTGTGTGCGTTGTGTTATGCCGCCTAAGTTTACTACTTTGATTGAAAGCCTTACCACACATGAGACATACGTGTGGTTTCTCTCCTAAGTGGATTCTCTTGTGGTGTTTAAGGCCACAGCTCTGACTGAAGGCTTTCCCACACTGGTGGCATTTGTAATGTTTCTCCCCAGTGTGGATCATCTCGTGTTTTCTAAGGTACGATCTTTGATTGAAAGCTTTCTTACATATGTGACATTCATATGGCTTTTCTCCCATGTGAGTTCTCTCATGTCATCTAAGGTAAGGACTTTGACTGAAGGCTTTCCCACACTGCTGGCACTTATATGGCTTCTCTTTGGTGTGCATTCGATTGTGGTTTCTAAGGTCAGAGTCTTGTACGAAGGTTCTCCCACAAAGATGGCATTGAAATGGCTTCTCTCCAGTGTGAATCATCCTGTGTCGCCGAAGTTTAGAGAAGCTGCTAAAGACTTTCCCACATACATGACATGCATTTGATTTATCTCTGGTGTGAGTCTGATTGTGTGTACTGAGGGAGGACTCTTCACTAGGTGACCTTCCACACTGCTGGTTGACATCAGGTTTCTTTCCCACGTCAGTTAAGAAACATTGTGTCAGGGCACATTGATGAGTAGATTCATCACTCAGTTCAGTGAGTTCGATAAGACCCTCTGGAGGGTGAGATCTCTGCTTTGTGGAAGGAGATAAAAAAAGTGTTAATTGTTTGTCCTTATATATCCGCACACTCATTTCTTTATGAAGAATTCCTAGATTTCCAGACACTCAGTCTGTGCTGAAAATATTTTCAAAATTAGTTGTACACACATCTGCCACTCCCCTGAGGGCACAAATATTGTCTCTTTTGTAGCATCCCACCCACAGAATATCAGATACATTTGGAAGACTTTAGTTTGTTTCAATGACTAGTAATGAGAAAAATTTATGACATAGCCTTTTTTATATCTGAAGATACTATTTTGGATTATGTTAATTTCTTCACTGATTTTAAGATATCTAACATTTTTTTTTGAAAGAGGTAAATTCTAATTTAATTATATTGTTACATTTAGGTGTTCTGCTCATGGCTAATTTACCTCATTGCCACATAATATAACTGCACATGGTTAACTGTTACACCTGTGAAACTTACCAGCAGCATCATGGGAAATATTCTCTGCTTGCATATCGGTTGCGTGAGTATCATCTCTTGTTCTCTAAGGGGATTTCTTGTGCCTAAAACGTTCAAAAAACAATAAATTGTCCCAATGGCATTAGGGAAATGGAAATGTAGAATTGCACCATGATCAATATGAACGGTTCAAAACCTCGCTTTTTTTTTTTTTTTTTTTTTAGATACACCATGAAGTGAAATATTTTAGGTAGCAGAAACTGTTTAAAAGTCACTGTCAGAAAGTAATCAGGATTGAACTATGAAAACTAGAGAGTGGTCAGGAGATGTTAGGTCACCATATGGCAGTAACAGCTTGAAAATGGTGCATTTGGAGATCCATGCTCATAACATTACACTATCATCAGGTCCTGCACAGGCTCCTGAAGAAGAAAAACAGAACACTGGAGCCCCCCTGCCCCCAGCAACATCTGGAACATAGAAAACAGTGAAGGTCCTTCACCAGACAACATAAGTATTTTGTAAATGTTCAGTTACTTATTTGAGGATTAGTAAGGTTCATTGGTTCCCCCATTCTGTTCTGAGTGCTGGAGACAGAGCAGCGAAATGGAATGCAGTTGTGTCAAAACGACATTCTAGTGTGGTGAGGAAAACAGAATGTAAAGAAACATCTTCCTTCACAGCAGTTATGAGGGTGGTGAGAGAATCAGGGCAGTGACCAGAGTGGGACAGTGGCGGCTGTTCTGTGTACCTGTCACCCTGTGTCCATGGAAGCGTCCACGCATACACACAGACACACGTGTTCACAGACTCACCCACAGAGACCAGGTGATCAACGCTCTCCAGCATCACATCTCTGTATAGCTTCCTCTGGGATGCGTCCAGCAGGGCCCACTCTTCCTGGGTGAAGTCCACAGCTATATCCTTGAAGGTCACTGACTCCTAAAATATCAAGGACATTCCAGGTTAAACAGAGCAAAAGCTAAGTTCTCAACCCTCCATCTGTATATTAGGCTATGATGCTGAGTATTTACACCCACTTCACTTGCTTGCTTAAGTTGCTGAAAGCAATTTACATTCCCTTCCTCTTACTTTGTTCAGATGTTGGTTGATTTCACTTATGCAGGGTGGGGGATTCCTGTTTCTGCTTTGTGGGAGTTCTTGTTTTAGTCTCAGATGTGTAACTTTGTATCAAGGACTTCCTTGATTTGCATATGGCTATATAATAATGCAAACTGGGGCTATGGGGCACTTGGATATTGCCATCAGCACTGAAGAGTCCTCCCAATCCCATCCTTTTTTCTTAGTAAGTCTGTTTTGTTAATTCTGCACCATTCTTACTCAAAACCCAGAATTAGGAGCCCCACTGGACCGTGGCAAGAGGCGCCTGAGCAGAAGACTTGAATACGAGGAAACTAAACTGCAGGCAGGTGATGGAACTCCCCAAGTGCAGTGTGCACAGTGAGTAAAGAAAGTTTTGGGGGAAAGTATAATCGGGAGTAAAATTTTATTGAACAGTTAGAATAAAATAAATAAGGGAATTTTTTGTAGAAATGTTTCTGTATGAAGACAAATAGTTGTCTGAAGAGTATCAGGGTGAGCTGGAAACAGAGGGATGTGAATAAGAGGAAAACTTGCAGTCTGAGGATGACTCGGGGGATAAAATATCCGTGGCTATGGCTGCCTTAGCCTCGGGGCCTCTGCTGCCCTCTGCTCCTTCCTATGTTCAACCCTCTCCTCCTCCGTTCCCTTATCGGGCTGATTCTGGAGTCTATAGCTCAAAATCTGGGAAATTCCCTCTCCAACAATCTGTAGACCAGGCTCCAAAAGTCGGGGAAACAATAAATAGCTTTACCTGTTTTCCTGTTGTAGAAAGACAGGACGATACGGGGAGACTAGTGCGAGAACATGAACCTGTACCTTTTAGAACTCTGAAAGAGCTTAAACTTGCTTGTGTTCAGTATGGGCCTACTGTCTCTTTGCACTTGGTTTTTCAGATACTATTAGTGCAAAGCCTCTTCCCCAAATGACTGGAAGGCAATTTCTTGTTCTTGTCTCTCCGGGGTGATTATTTGCTGTGAAATCAGACTTTCATGAAAAGGCCTTTGAGGTAGGGGAGAGATGTCAGCATAGTCAACCTGAGTCTCTGGTTACAGCAACTATAGAGTTTGAGAATGGATAGGAGACTCAGGTATTAGGAAAGTTACAGCTTTTCCAGTTATGGTCTGATTTTCTTTAATGTACTAACTACAATCTTCTGAACAATAACTTTGTTTCTTTCTTATTCTTTGCCTGGAAATTGAGGCAGGGGACCTGTTTTGGATCTGACTATGGAAAATATCCAGCAGCTGCCCAGAGCAAATTTTCTCGGGGAGATTTTGTTTAGTCCCATCCTTCAGTCCCTCTGTCAGAAAATGCCCCAACTAAAATCAGGCAGGCATCTTTCTAATCTGGTTGTGCTCTGAAATCCCGGGATTCTCTTTGGTTTGTCTGGTTCGTCTAATACTTGTTTCTGTTTAGTCTTTTTTTAATGTTGTCTAAAATGTGTCTGTTTTTAAGGCCTGAATTAATTTTGCTTTGTTTTGCATGCAAAAATTGGAAATGCTGGCTCTAATATTTAGAAAAAATAAAATGATTTTAGAACTTGTAAGGAGCGCTCATTTAAATTTAAATAGACTAGAATGGAGATCTTTAAGACTTACTGATTTCGTTCCTGCATTGTGAGGTGTGTTCAGAATTAGGAGCCAAATAGCAGTTCAAGTATTAGGATTGATCAAAGTTATATGTTATACGTGTGGTTTCTGTGTGTAAATTGTCTTGTTTATGTGTAAGGTTATACTCAAGTAGGGAAAACAAAGAAATTGAGCAAAATTAAGCAGGGCCCTAATAAGTGAGCTCAAGAATTTGTCTGAAGCTGCTTCAGGCAGTTAGAAGAATAGTATAAGGTTGGTAATTCTGTTTCTTTGGCCAAACCATGCAAAAGGGACCCCGAGAAAATGAGGATTCACCTCCTCTGATTTTGCCAATTGGATTCAAAAAATAGGTCAGGAACATCCTGAAATGGAACTAGCAATACAAGGGCATATATTTAAATGACTTTTAGATACTGGAGGTGATGTATCTGTTATTGCTAAGCTACATTGGCCTCCTTCCTGGCCCACTCATGCAGCAGCCACAGAACTACATGGTATAGGGCAGAGTAAATTCCCTCAACAATGCTCTAGTTTTTTACAATGGGAAGATAAAGAAGGTCATTTTGGACTTTTTCATCCTTATGTGCTTCCTGGATTGCCAGTTAATTTGTGCGGTAGAAATGTTTTGAAAAATATGGGAGCGTTGCTTGTCAGTCCTAATAGCTTAGTCAATACTCAAGTGCTTAATCAGGAATTTTTGCCCACTAAGGGACTAGGAAAAGAACAGTGGGGAATTCTCACCCTCATAAAAGTGGCACCCAATACCAGAAGGCATGGGTTAAGATATCAAAATATAGCATAGGGGATTTGGCAGCTCCTGCTACCCCAATAATTCATTCTGCAGACCCAATTACTTGGAAATCAGATAATCCTATATGGGTAGACCAATGACACTTGTTTCAGGAGAAACTTAAGGTAGCTGCTCGATTGGTACAAGAGAAGCTACAGCTTGGGCACATTGAATCATCTAATAGCTCATGAAATATGACCATATTTGTTATTAAAAAGAAATCAGGAAACTGGAGGCTATTATAAGACTTGAGAGTAATATATAAGATGATGGAAATTATGGGTCCTCTCTAGCTAGGACTCCCTTCTCCTACTGCCATTCCATGGAATTATTACATTGTAATTATTGACTTGAAGGATTGCTTTTTTACTATTTCTTTAAGCCCTCATGATTGCAAGTGTTTTGCATTCAGTGTTCCTCCACTTAATTTCCAGGCTCCAGTGGAGCAATACCAGTGGAGAGTTCTGCCTCAAGGTATGGCTAACAGTCCTACCTTGTGCCAAAAATATGTTGCTCAAGCTATCTCTCTAGTACAAAGGCAGCACACTAAGATGTACATAATTCATTATATGGATAATGTTCTTAATACTCATTCAGATAAAGACACTGTGTTGACCATTTTGCAACAACTAGAACATTCTTTGAAAGAATCAGGACTTTATATAGCTCCTGAAATCGTACAGCAATCTTTAACTTTATCTTATTTAGGACAAAATATTGAGGGTCAACAGATTTGTCCACAAATTTTAGAAATCAGGACAGATCATTTGCAAACTTTAAATGATTTCCAGTAATTATTAGGAGATATTAATTGGCTTAGACCTTCCTTGAAATTAAGTACTGGGGAACTGAAGCCACTTTTTGATATTCTTAGAGGCTCAGCTAAACCAGCTTCTCCTCAGCTACTTACAATTGTGGGACAACAAGGTTTAAAACTTTTAGAAAAAGCCTTACAACAAGCACAACTGAAATGCATAAATCCTGAATAATCAATTGCCTTACTAATTTGTCCCTGAAGTTACATTTCAACAGGACTATTGTGGCAAGATTCAGGTCCTATTGAATGGATTTAACTGTTACTCCTAAGAAAGTTTTATCTCCATATTTTCATCTTGTCGTCTCCTTGATTATCAAGGGGCGTAGGCAACTCTTACAGTTTATAGGTTTTGAGCATCAAATTATTGTTGTTTCTTTTTTCAAAGGATCAATAACAATGGCTCTAGGAAACTTCCACTAAATGGCAAATTGCTTTTGCAAATTTTACAGGCCAAATTGATTCTCACTACCCAGCTGATAAAATAGTACAATTTCCATTAATTAGTACATTTGTATTTCTTAAGACAATATTTAATGATCCCATTCCTGAAGCACCTACAATCTTTACTGATGGGTCCAGCTCAGAAATAGCAGACTTAATAATCAATGGACATGTTTATACTAAAACAGTCACCTTAAAATCAGCTCAAAGAGTAGAATTACATGCCATTATCATGGCTTTTCAGCATTTGCCATGTTCCTCCTTAGTCTGTATACAGACAGCAAATATTTACTTATGGTTGTTTCCACTATAGAGACTGCTGTCTTAGTGACAAGTGCTGATGAGGAACTATTGCAGCAATTTCTCCTTCTTCAAAGACTTGTACGTCAACATAGAGCTCCATGTTTTATAGGACATATTCAAGCTCCCTCCATGCTCCCTGGTGCTTTAGCACAAGGGAATGCCCTTGTTGATCAAACTACCCAAAATAAAATTATTGGAGCATCCACTACAGATCAAGCAATTCAGTCTCATACTATTCATCACCAGAATGCTGCAGCCCTGTGTAAACAGTTTCAACTTTATTGGGAAGCAGCACGGCAGATTGTTAAATCCTGTCCAAGGTGTTCTATATTATAATCTATCCCTTCATTTGGAGTCAACCCTTGAGGACTCCTACCAGGACAACTTTGGCAAATGGGTGTTACTCATATACCTTCATTTGGCAAACAATACTTTGTCCATGTTACAGTGGATACTTATTCTGGATTTATAGTAGCCTTTGCCGAACAGGAGAGGCTGCTAATCATGTTATAGCTCATTGTTTGTATGCATTTTCTATTATTGGACTTCCTAATCTGATTAAAACTGACAATACTCCTACATATGTAGGAAAAGCATTTACTACATTTTGTCAAACCTTTTGAATTACGGGTATTTCTTACAATCTTTAAAGTCAAGGTATTATTAAAGTGTATCCAGCAAATATTGAAAGTCAATTTTAAAAAAAATATAAAAGGGGGAGTCATATCCTGGAACTCTTGCAGATCTACCTTATCTTTTTAAAAAGAACTTTCTTTTGAATGCTGAAGAACAGGAAATGCCAAATTTTTTTCTCCTGCAAACTTCTATTCTCTTTTATTTGATCCAGCTAATAACACTGTTTTGTCTTTTTCCAAATAGCTCCAGATATACAGAAAAGGTTTATATAGGTGGATAGGGTTCCTCAAACACTTCAGTGAGATCTTCTGAGCATGGCTTGTGAGGTCTATAATGACCAAGAGGCAGAAAAAGCCCAAAAAATGATCAGGTGAAATACTAGCTCTTGGCATATGCCCTCAAAGGCTCCAAGGCCCTAACAAGCCCTCAGAGGACTCCACCAGGGCCTGCTTCAATAGTGGAAAGGAAGGTCATTAAGCAAAAGGCTCCCAGGCTTACATGCCTTTGCTGTGGGAAAAGGGACACTGGAATGTATGCTTCCCCTTAGCTCCTCTAAGGGAGGGTTCAGTTTCTTCCAGCTGTGCTCCAGTCACCTGTGACCTACCCTTGCCCAGTGTGCTGGGACTTGCCAATGAAGGCTAAAGGTGCCCAGGACCATTGGCCCCATCTCACTGTGGACGAGCCTAGGGTATTTCTTCCAAGTTGCAGGTAAACTGACCTCATTTACACAAGGGCCACTTACTATGTTTTGCCTGTATAATTTGGATTTTTATTCTTCCCTCAAAGATGTCTGTTGTGGGTGGTGATTGTCCTATTTTCTGCTGCTTTATTTAATATATAGTATTTTTTTTATTCCACCTGCCTCAATGCCCCACTCATATTTGAGGTTAGGACCTACTCCTCATTTAGAGCTCTCTTTCTCCTTTTTGCCAACTTCTGTTACAAATTTACCTTTGCCACCCAGCTTAGTGTATCCCAAGTCTCTCTTCACAACACCACATTTGCAGAGCTCCAGGGAAAATCACCCTGGTCTCATCTATCCAGGCTGAGAAGAATAGACGTTCCATGTGCACAGATGCTGTAGATGGCTTTTCCAGTCTATCTGAATCATTACCAGCTAGAAGCAGTGGTCATTGGGACTTGGACACAAGCTGCAAAGTATAAAAATGTGACAACAATTCTACTGCCATGCGAAATTTCCCTCAATGTGGACTTTTCTGGACTCCTGCTCCTTGTGACAGCTCCTAATGGATTGAACTGGGGTTGTGTTGCATTAGCAGGGATTTGGAATGGTGTTGGTACCAACTTGGACTTGGTGAACATGTCAAGGACATTACTCTTTTATAGATTCTTGTTATATTGGCTAAAAATTTGCTTAAAGGTTTTAATCACCATAATGTGTTAGAATGTTTGTTTGGGTATCTGTTAGCATTGGCAATACTAATTTTGTGTTTGTTCTGTATTTTTTCAGTCTGCCTCCAAATTAGAATCTGGGAAACTAGGAAATCAATGAGTGCATATCTCAGCACACAAATTAAAAATAAAAAAGAAATGGGGAGTATGTTGTGGACCATAAATCGCAAGAAGCCTTTGTAGATTTGAGGCTTAGCAAAAGGCTAAGTTCTCCACCCTTCACCTCCATATTTAGGTATGATGCTGAGTATTTGCACCCATTTCACTTGCTTGCTGAAGTTGCAGGAAGCAATTTACATGCCCTTCCTCTTACTCTTTGTTTGTTCAGATGTTGGTTGATTTCACTTATGCATGGTGGGGGATTCCTGTTTATGCCTTGGGAGAGGTCCTGTTTTAGCCTCAGATGTGTAACTTGTATCAAGGACATCATTGATTTGCATATATCTATATAATAAAGTAAACTGGGGCTGTGCAGTGCTCGGATATTGCCATCAGCATTGAAGATTCCTCCCGGTCCCATTCTTTTTTTTTTAATTCTGCTTTCGGCCCTGGCCAGTTGGCTCAGCGGTAGAGTGTCGGCCTGGCGTTCAGGAGTCCTGGGTTCGATTCCCGGCCAGGGCACACAGGAGAGGCGCCCATCTGCTTCTCCACCCCTCCCCCTCTCCTTCCTCTCTGTCTCTCTCTTCCCCTCCCACAGTGAGGCTCCATTGGAGCAAGGATGTCCCGGGCGCTGGGGATGGCTCTGTGGCTCTGCCTCTGGGGCTAGAATGGCTCTGGATGCAATAGAGCGATGCACCAGAGGGGCAGGGCATCGCCCCCTAATGGGCATGCCGAGTGGATCCAGGTCGGGCGCATGCGGGAGTCTGTCTGACATCCTCCCTGTTTCCAGCTTCGGAAAAATGAAAAAAAAAAAAAAAGAGAAAAAAAACCCCAAAACCTAATTCTGTTTTCTTAATTCTGCACCATTCTCACTCAAAACCCAGAATTAGGAGCTGCGCTGGTCTGCGGCAGACATCATGACAATAGGAAAAAGTGTTCCATTTAATGGTTGTAACAGTGCCATTTCAGTAGAAAGAGGCATTTTCTACTCACCAGTGTCTCCATGGCCGATATCTCAGTTACCAGGTGTGTTTCTCTTGATTTTCCCTCACAGATGGTTGAAGCAAAAAGCAGGCAAATCTGAGGACAGAAAAAGAAGCCATGAGACTCCAGTCTGGTGCACAGTGTCCCGTCTCACCAGTCACAAAGCCTCAGTGTTCACCTGGGTGGTTTCACCTTTCCTACCTTAAGAAAGGAAAACCAGTGTTGCATTCTAAGAATATCATGCAGAGGTCTCTAAACTTTAAAGTCAATTGTAATAGGGCTATAGCTGTGGTTGCTATAAAAAGATAAAAATACAAATATCTTAAAAATAACAACATTGTATATATTTAGTTTTCTGTGTTAACGAGTCTATGGAATCTGTAATTATTCAATTTCCTTCCCAATTCCAAAGCATAGAGATGCCCGACTCACATGTAGACTTAGTTTCCACCTACAGGGAAACACTGTGGGACTTCTCAGCTGTCATTTTTTTTGCCTTATGCACCAGCAGGGGTTTCCACCCTCCATGGAGTCCTCTGGATTCTCACTCCCTTCCTGCTCAAGCCCCTGATGGATTTGGATACCAAGCAACTAAGAACCTATTTATGATGGAGTCCATCAACTCAACAATTAGTCCATTTGGAGGGATCAATGGCCCCCATCCTGCTAGTGAAGATCATAAATTCTCCAGCATCAGAAGTTAGTAGGAGAACATATGTGAGTCACAGAGGTGCTGTCATGAACTGCCTCCGTCCTCTAGGTCTGGGTGCCCAATGAATGCAGATTGTCTGAGCTGAGTGAAAAATCAGGTTGGCCCATCTGGTAATTTGTCAGGTGGGAGCTGACCAATTACCCTCCAATCCAGTCTATATTTATCTTCATTTGCTACAACAATACTTTTTTATTATATATACACACATGCATGTGTATATGTACATGCCTATATATGTATATACACATACATGGGAGTGAAAACATTTATGAACTATGATTTCTCGCTAAACATGTCAATAGTAAGTATATTTTATGAAGAAATAATAAACATGCACCATGAACAAAGAATAATTATTTCACTCATTTGTAGCTGATTCCCAGGAGAAAAGTTAAATATTTATTAAGTGTGACTGTGTACTTACAGATTTATATATATTTGTTTATTTAATTTTCACAACAGCTATGTTAATTATAGTTTATTTATCAGTTTACAAATGACATAAACAAAGGTTTTAAAAACTTTAGTAATGTGACAAAATTATACAATTAGAAAAGGGACAGCTGCCGTTTAGTTTTTCTCTCTTGTGCCCTGTGCTAAGATTTTTCAGGGCTTTCTAGGGAATCACAGAACAGCTAAGTTTTACCCGGAATAGCATCTCTAACAGAAATATTCAGAAAAAATACCCTGTTATTACATCTTTTTTTTCCTTTGAATTTTCACAAAATTACTCCTTACATCTACATTCTATTTCACATGGGTCCTTGCAGTGTAGGGACTGCAATTCTCAAGCATCAAAATCCATCTTCATTTCCTTGTCCTGTGTAAGACAGGCTTCCTCCCTTCTACACACGGGGACTGAGCCCACGGCTGAGATATTCACCCCCGTCCTGACTCACAGTCCCCACTCCAAGGGGCTTTCAGGGATGTCTGAGCTCAAGGTTCAGGCAGAGTGGCATTCCTGTGAGAGCTTCCCTTAGTGCAGGGGTCCCCAAACTACGGTCCGCGGGCCACATGCGGCCCCCTGAGGCCATTTATCTGGCCCCCGCCGCACTTCCGTAAGGAGAACCTCTTTCATTGGTGGTCAGTGAGAGGAGCACATTGACCATCTCATTAGCCAAAAGCAGGCCCATAGTTCCCATTGAAATACTGGTCAGTTTGTTGATTTAAATTTACTTTTCTTTATTGTAAATATTATATTTGTTCCCGTTATGTTTTTTTACTTTAAAATATGATATGTGCAGTGTGCATAGGGATTTGTTCATAGTTTTTTTTATAGTCTGGCCCTCCAACAGTCTGAGGGACAGTGAACTGGCCCTCTGTGTAAAAAGTTTGGGGACCCCTGCCTTAGTGGGTAGATGGTCATCTTACCCCTGTTTCTTCACATGACCTTCTCCCTATATGTCTGCCCTCTGATTTCCTCTTCTTAACTGGGTGAAAGTCAAATTGGATTAGGGCCCTCCTTAAATACTTTTATTGAAGTTACTCCTTTAATGACTTTATCTCAAGCTAAAGCTACATGCTAAGTTACTGGAGTTAAGGACTACTGCAAATGAATTCAGAGGGCACACAATTCAGCCCATAACACAGAAGCCTCTTACAACTGAATAATTCTCAGATGAGAAGGCTAGGACATATCACAGAGTGCAAGAAAACCAAACAAATGTACCTCAAATTAATACTGCAAAGGGAAAAATATATCATCTCAGCTTGGATTACAAACCACAGCTCCACCTTTTGTGACTGTCCATGCTCAGTGTAACCGAAGCAATTCCAGAATGTGGAAACAAGACTAGGTTCACCAGTATTCTAGAACCTTCCGTATCAAACCACCATGAGCTGAAGAAGGAGCCCACTTTTAAAGTGTGCAGTGGATGCTTCATATCAGTGCTTTGTGCACCAGGATGGAGGAAAATATTACTATTAAAAGAAAAAACGATATGCAACACTCATAAACACATAGACTAAAACCAGACAATAATGACCACCATAGAAGACATCATCAGTCTACTGCATATTAATGGGTAAGAACTGTCTTTGAAATAATGTTGCCACAAATTTTTACATCATTATTAAAGCTTAGCATTTACATGCAGTTATCTTATACATAAGCACAAATCGGACAAAGCTGAAGTAAAAACCACAGGAAATTATTTGCCTTAAATGTGTGCTCATTTTTAAGTGATTAAAGTAAATATAAGCACCTGTCTGAAGACATTTGAGACATACATGAAGAATATCACTGGATGAAACACATATAAGGAAATTAATTCAGAGAAGTGGGACATGAAGCATTTAAAATCCTTAAAAGAAATTAAAACATCGGATGTCGATCAAGGCGTCAATAGAACTTTCCAGGTTGAAAGAAATGCTTCCTGTCTTCATCGAGGCATTTGGTCACTGCCCAACTCATGTGATCACAGAGCATGGGAGATCTGGAGTTCAGCTATGTCATTTGATAAATTTAAATTTGATAGTCCCATGTAACTGGCATTATGGTGTGGACAGCACAGACCTAGCATCTTAATGTAAGCAGTTAAAATTGCTAATTGATTCAAGACAAAAGTGGGAAAAAACTACAATACTCCAACATCTGAAACTAGATGGGTGGAAAAACTGCTTACACAATAAACTTTAAAGATCAGGAGAAGCTCTGATGTGACTTTGTTAACTGAAAAGTAATGAGGTCACCTCACATGTTAGTGTCTGGGGAACTCACCAGAGCCCAACCCTGCAGGAGACAGTGAAGGCAGAAGATGGATGCTGAGGTCAGTTCCACAGAGCAGCCGGTTCCTCTCCTTCCAGTGTCCCAACCGTTGAGATTCTTCTCCTAGAAGCAAGTGCCTATGTCCCAACTCTGAGGCCCTTTTAACCTGGAAGACAGAAAATCTACTCAGGCTTACACTGTCAGGACACAGCCTGGCTGCATAGACACTGATTAACATAAGGAGGGCTTCAGTCTGTGGGTCACACCTTGTTCCATTTGAGTGGATTTCCGAGATTAACCTCCAGAAAGCAGGGGGTTGGAGTGCAAAGATGCAAGGAGGTGGAGGGATGCTAGAAAGAGCCATCCATTCCTGTATCCACCCCCAGGTCTTCCTCAGTGTGCTCTGTGTACAGGAAACGTTCCACGTCTTGGAAACAGAGCCAGGCATCAGATACAATGGGATTCTGTGGACATAGTGCTGGAATTTTCTATAGGAAATGCAGACATCAAGCTAAAATGAAAGATGAAGAAATCTGAAATAATGAAACACGTCCATAATAATGTGACACATAAAATCTATTACTGTAATGGGAATTTGAATGTTAGGGCACTGGCCTCGTAGTATTTTAAAATACTAGTAAAAACTTTATTAACTACCTAAAAAATGAGAAAATAATTTTGTACTTTATTTTTTGGTTAGTGCACAAATAAAAAATATTACTACGTAGTACCAAACAGCCAATAATTTTATTTCTATGTCATTCACAGTGAATTTATACATCTGAAAAACCTTCTTATGATTGTGAATGTAGGTTCTTCTGGCTTAAAATCCCTGCTTCTCAAGAGGAAGTCAAGAACCCAGGGACATAGTAAGTATTCCATTGTATCTGAGGACACACTTCACAAACTCCCTGGCAATCCTTCTAGGTCAGGCTGGTCAGGGTCATTCCCTCTCCCATGCTCATTTGAGAGCATTTCAGACCTTGGCCATTAGCACTCATTCCACAGACTCATCTCTCTGTCACTTTCACCAGCTGGGTTATAGAAATAGGTCATTTTGTACACTGATGTGTTCACACACTGGATTTCACGGATGTCTGCACCGTGTTTACGGTGCCATATCTCTCACAACAAGACGGGAGTTGCCTTTAATCTCACATAGGTAGTTGAGTTTGGTTCTTACTTCCTTCCACCATATCAGAAATTTATGACATAATTCAACACATATAAGCTTTATATTAAATGACTACATCTCAATCCAGTCTATTTTCTTAGCATTTAACACAGTAATGGTATCATCCAATCTGAAATCTGAATAAAAATTAAATCACTCCGAACTCCCTTCATTTCCATTTACTCCCGATTGGTCAAGTAAGTTTGTAAATATGATATATATGTTTGCTCGCTTATAGTTTGCATTGGGTATGGGGACAGGCTGTAAACAGGCAGAGACATTATATTCCAAGGCTTAGTTTTAAGACTAAGTGTCTCCCTCTCTAAGTGACTTTGTATCAGAGACTTCCTTGTTTATATATTGGATTAAAGTTTTTTATTTCTACAGTATAAAAAGGGGCAGACTGGGAACTTGCTCTCACTCGGTTCCTGAGATTAGCATTAGAGAGGAGGGCAGAAAAAGGCCACTTGGAGGAGAGAAGAAGCAGCTAAGATGGCGGAGTGCTGAAGGAGAAGCCAGTTTGTGCAGAGAGAAGGAGATGGGGAACAGAGGTGAATGAGACTGGTGAGGTAGAAAAAGGTAGAAACCGTTGACTCTAGGAAACTTGGATGAGTCAGTGGCTTTGGGAGCCCTGAATGGAAAGGAAAGTGTTTTCCCACTGTGTGTATTTCTTGCCCACCAGCTGCAAGCTAGGATTAAAGCTAATGGCCCAGCAGTTCTTGGTTCCATTGTTTCCTTATCATCTGTCTGAATCAAATGTGAACCTGCACAGTCCAGGCAGCTGTGATGGTGGCCGTGGCTTCTGGCTTTACTCTGCCCTATCATCTCATTTAGTCCATGTTGAAGGTGCAGTGTATTCTTCCACATCTCTTCTCAGCACACACATCAACCTGATTTTTGTGCCCGTTCATCCATGACACCATTCCTGAGTAAGATGCTAATGTGCTTATCAACAAGAACGTCTCATGAGATGTCATCAGTCGTTATGTCCCCTACATCCTCAGCAGACTTGAGTCCTTCTGCTTCTGAGCCCTGTATTCCCTGGAATCTCCTAACTGCTGTCACATTCCAGGTTCCCGGCCCAGATGGAGTTGAGTGCTCTGAGCATTAGGCGTGTTGTGGGATCATGAATGCCTCCAAGTCTTCCAGGACCCCAGGAATTACTCTAAAGGCTGTGTTCTATCTGGTGTGGGAGACTAAAGGTGACATCTCTTACTGCCAAGGCCCATGTGACCCTCTGTAAATATCTGAAGGGACACTGAAGATGTGAACTGTGAAGTCAGGCGTTCCAGAGGTTATAGAGGAAAAGATGCAGGACGGAGGTGACAGAAGGGTCTCAGTGAGTGACGGTGTTCAGTTGTCCATCCTCATCTGGGTGGATCCTCTCCAGGTGTAGACAGAGTCCTGCCTCTCATCACGGGGCCAAACTCCTGGAATGTGGTGGGTGTCTCAGCTGCAGGTAGGTTCCCGCTCGCTCTGGCCCAGGAGCCTGACCTCATGAGGTTTTCCCACAATTTCCCCAGTTGCCCTGGACCCTTCTTCAGGCATTTTTTTCTTCTCCTGTTCATTTCTGACTTTTGTAACATATTTCATGTGAGATGTAAAGCTCTAACCCCTTGTCTCTATAAAGCCCATTAGAGTGATCTTATCAAGCACATAGGGTATTCTCTACCCTAACCTTCTTATTATTTTCAATATTAATATTAGTAGAATTAATATCATTAGTATCAAAATCACTATTGTAATTCATGATTTTACTAAGCCATTATGTAACCAGGAATTAATTTTTGTTAATGCCTTATACCAGAGATTTTCAAGTGGTGTGATGAATGAATTTCAAAATATGCAATACTTGACCTCTTTTGCCTTAGATTGTCAAATATAAAAACAACAACAGCCAACACAACATTAGCCATCTGGCGTGGACTCCCTATCTTGAACCATAAATATATCAGTCATATAATAGAGTTGCATCTTACTGGTCACGTTGCATAATAAGGTTGTGTCAGAATAGTTAATTTTGTGTACCAAAACTCTTTATATACAAGTATAGGCCTCTGTTTTTTAAAAAAGTCACTTTGGAGCAAAAATGATAGGTACTTACTATTGTTCTTATTTTTGTAAATCAATCAAAATTATGCTGATGTGTTTTGTCACATCAACACAACATGTAATACAGTTTTGGGTGTGCCACAAAATTTCAGGAATGAATTCTGTGTGCATGAGATGAAAGAGGTTGAAAACTGCTGCCATATGGCAATCAATAATCTCTTCTGCAGTGGGTCAGACTTCCTGGAGGTGATTATGGGGGGTCCCATAACTGACAGATATTCACACATATGTACCTCTGTCCCCAGGATACCAGTCAGGGTCTATGTGACAGGGGAGCCTTGAAGAGGACTTCCTTGGGCAGTCTGACCTCTGGAACAATGTCTGTCCTTTAGGATGATGTCATGGACAGTGTGCTGCCATTCGGTAGAGGTGGTGGACTTCCTCGTCTTCCTTTTCTCTTCTCCCTGCTCTGTCTCCTCCAGGGTAACAGTGTGTTGTCGTCTGTACACGTTAGAGATCCAGTCAGGGCTTTTGAAGATGGCAGCGGAGTAGGCGGACGCACAGACGCCCAGCTCTCAACACCAAACTGGAATACAAATCAATTTAGGAAAAATCAGCATGAAAAACCAACACTGAACTGCAAGAACAGCTCTCAAAAACCAAGGAGCAAAGAGGAAGCCACAATAAACCTGGTAAGGAGTGCCTGAATCTCCTCTGCTTACAGGAACGGCGGGGGGGGGGGGGGGGTGAGGCTGAGAGCCCAGAGAGGATTTCACAGAGGAAAAAGAGCAGAAACTACTGCTCACAGCCACTTACCTGGCGACCAGGGAGCAAGGTGGGTTGAAAAGACCAGCTTATCTCCCAAGTGGAAAGGACAAGGAGAGGGACAGACTGTGAGGGGCTAAGGTATGCAAGAAATGAAATAAAAAAGCTGACTCATTCGTGCTGGAGGCGGCCATAGCTGGGGGAGGGACTGAACCTTTCACAAAACAGAGCTGAAGTGCTTCCAGATCAGAGATCTCCGGACATCTATCCAGCTCCAATCAGCGCAACAAGACACAGCTGAAAACAAGAAGTGGGGAGGAAGGGCAGTAACTCAGGTCTCCATGGAGATCTGAGATATACCTCCCCCTACTGAAGCTGAGAAAAAACCCTCCCCCCAGTGAGATTAGTTGGTGGAACAGACCTTCAGCGTCTCAGGTTACACCCACAGCATTCCTGGTTACAGTTTCAAGGAAGCCCCCTGCTGAGATCAGTTAACAAGACTATCACCTGTTAAGAAAACAAACAAATCAAGACTTCAAAGCTGCCCAAATCCGAAAGTGGATTACAAATAATAGCTGATACCAATCCAAGAAGACCTAAAAATAACACAACTGAAAACAGGAGGCAGAAAACACCAAGCCTAGACTCAAGCAACTCTACAAATAAAACACCATTATGAGAAGACAAAGAAGTGTAACCCAAATGAAACCACAAGAGACACCCTTGAGAGATGAGCTGAGTGATATGGAAATAATCAAACTTCCAGATGCGGAGTTCAAAATAATGATTGTAAAGATGCTTAGGGATCTTAGAACAACAATGGAGGGGCAGTTTGAAAACCTAAATAAAGAAATAGCAAGTATAAAAAAGGATATTGAAATATTAAAAAAGAATCAGTCAGAGATGACAAATACAATATCAGAAATGAAGACCACAATGGAAGGAATTAAAAACAGGATGGATACAGCAGAGGATCGAATCAGTGAGTTGGAGGACAACTGGAATGAAGGCATGAAAGCAGAGAAGAAAAGAGAAAAGAGACTCAAAAAGTCAGAGGAAACACTTAGAGAGCTCTGTGACAACATGAAGAGAAATAACATCCGCATCATAGGGGTTCCTGAAGAAGAAGAAAAAGAACAAGGGATAGAGACTTTGTTCAATCATATCATAACTGAAAACTTCCCTAAATTAATGCAAGAGAAACTCTTACAAGTCCAAGAAGCACAGAGAACTCCATTAAAGAGAAACCCAAAGAAACCTACACCAAGACACATCATAATTAAAATACCAAAGCTAAGCGATAAAGAGAAAATATTAAAAGCTGCAAGAGAAAAAAAAGTTATCACCTACAAAGGAGCCCCCATAAGGATGACATCCGACTTCTCAATAGAAACACTTGAGGCCAGAAGGGAATGGCAAGAAATATTCAAAGTAATGCAGAACAAGAACCTACAACCAAGACTACTTTATCCAGCAAGGCTATCGTTTAAAATTGAAGGAGAAATAAAAAGCTTCCCAGACAAAAAACAACTCAAGGAATTCATTACAACCAAACCAACGCTGCAAGAAATGTTAAGGGGCCTGTTGTAAACAGATCAAAGTTGGAAAAGAATATAGCAAAAAAAGGAATACACCTTTAAAGAAGAAAATGGCAATAAACAACTACATATCAATAATAACCTTAAATGTAAATGGATTAAATGATCCAATCAAAAGACATAGGGTAGCTGCGTGGATAAGAAAACAGGACCCATACATATGCTGTCTACAAGAGACACACCTTAGAACAAAAGATACACATATATTGAAGGTAAAAGGATGGAAAAAAACATTTCATGCAAACGGAAATGAAAAAAAAGCTGGGGTAGCAATACTTATATCAGACAAATTGGACTTTAAAACAAAGGATATAGTAAGAGATAAAGAAGGCCACTACATAATGATAAAGGGAGTAATCCAACAGGAAGATATAACTATTATAAATATCTATGCACCTAATATAGGAGCACCCAAATATATAAAACAAACTTTGATGAATTTAAAGGGCGAGATCAACAGCAATACTATAATAGTAGGGGATTTCAATACCCCACTAACATCACTAGATAGATCCTCAAGAAAGAAAATTAACAAAGAAACAGCAGACTTATTGGAAACAATAGATCAACTTGATTTAATAGATATCTTCAGATCCTTTCACCCTAAAGCAGCAGAATATACATTCTTTTCAAGCGCTCATGGTACATTCTCTAGGATAGACCACATGTTAGGGCACAAAAGTGCTCTCAACAAATTTAAGAAGACTGAAATCATATCAAGCACCTTCTCCGATCACAATGGCATGAAACTAGAAATGAATCACAGCAGAAAAGCTCAAAAATTCTCAAACACATGGAAACTAAATAGCAGGGTGCTAAATAATGAATGGATTAAGAATGAGATCAAAGAAGAAATAAAAAAATTCCTAGAAATGAATGACAATGAGCATACAACAACTCAAAATTTATGGGACTCAGCGAAAGCAGTGCTGAGAGGGAAGTTCATAGCACTACAGGCACACTTTCAGAAGCTAGAAAAAGCTCAAATAAACAACTTAACCCTGCATCTAAAAGAATTAGAAAAAGAACAGCAAGTAAAGCCCAAATGTAGTAGAAGGAAGGAAATAATAAAGATCAGAGCAGAAATAAATGACATAGAGGCTAAAGAAACAATACAGAGGATCAATGAAACTAGGAGCTGGTTCTTTGAAAAGGTAAACAAGATTGATGAACCTTTAAGTAGACTCACCAAGAAAAAGAGAGAGAGGACTCAAATAAATAAAATTAGAAATGAGAGAGGAGAAATAACAACTGACACAACAGAAATACAAAATATTGTAAGAAAATACTATGAAGAACTGTATGCCAAAAAACTAGACAACCTAGATGAAATGGACAAATTCCTTGAAACATACAATCTTCCAAAAATCAATCTGGAAGAATCAGAAAACCTAAACAGACCAATTACACCAAATGAGATCGAAACAGTTATCAAAAAACTCCCAACAAAGAAAAGTCCGGGGCCCGATGGCTTCACAACAGAATTCTACCAAATATTCAAAGAAGAACTAACTCCTATCCTTCTCAAACTATTTCAAAAAATTCAAGAGGAAGGAAGACTTCCAAGCTCCTTTTATGAGGCGAGCATAATTCTGATTCCAAAATCAGGCAAAGACAACACAAAGAAAGAAAATTATAGGCCAATATCTCTGATGAATATAGATGCTATAATCCTCAACAAAATATTAGCAAACCGGATCCAACAATATATGGAAAAAATCATACACCATGATCAAGTGGGATTTATTCTGGGGAGGCAAGGCTGGTACAATATTCGTAAATCAATCAATGTGATTCATCATATAAACAAAAAGAAGGAGAAAAACCATATGATAATTTCAATAGATGCAGAAAAAGCATTTGATAAAATCCAGCACCCATTCATGATCAAAACTCTCAGCAAAGTGGGAATACAGGGAACATACCTCAACATGATAAAAGCCATCTATGAGAAACCCACAGCCAACATCATACTCAATGGGCAAAAATTAAAAGCAATACCCTTAAGATCAGGAACAAGGCAGGGGTGCCCCCTTTCACCACTCTTATTTAACATAGTCCTGGAAGTCCTAGCCACAGCAATCAGACAAGAAGAAGAAATAAAAGGCATTCAAGTTGGAAAAGAAGAAGTAAAACTATCCTTATTTGCAGATGATATGATATTGTATATAGAAAACCCTAAAGTCTCAGTCAAAAAACTACTGGACCTGATAAATAAATTCAGCAAAGTGGCAGGATATAAAATCAATACTCAGAAATCAGAAGCATTTTTATACACCAACAGTGAACAGTCAGAAAGAGAAATTGAGGAAACAATCCCCTTCACAATTACAACCAAAAAAAGAAAGTACCTAGGAGTAAACTTAACCAAGGAGACTAAAGACTTGTACTCGGAAAATTACAAAGCATTGATAAAAGAAATCAAGGAAGATACAAACAAGTGGAAGCATATACCGTGCTCATGGTTAGGAAGAATAAACATCATTAAATGTCTATATTACCCAAAGCAATCTATAAATTCAATGCAATACCAATTAAAATACCAATGACATACTTCAAAGATATAGAACACATATTCCAAAAATTTATATGGAACCAAAAGAGGACACGAATAGCCTCAGCAATCTTAAAAAAGAAGAATAAAGTGGGAGGTATCACACTTCCTGATATCAAGTTATACTACAAGGCTGTTGTACTCAAAACAGCCTGGTACTGGCATAAGAACAGGCATATAGATCAATGGAACAGAACAGAGAACCCAGAAATAAACCCACAGTTCTATGGACAACTGATATTTGACAAAGGAGGTAAGGAAATACAATGGAGTAAAGACAGCCTCTTTAACAAATGGTGTTGGGAAAATTGGATAGCTACCTGCAAAAAAATGAAACTAGATCACCAACTTACACCACTCACAAAAATAAACTCAAAATGGATAAAAGACTTAAATGTAGGCCGTGAAACTATAAGCATCTTAGAAGAAAACATAGGCAGTAAGCTCTCCGACATCTCTCAGAGCAATATATTTGCTGATTTATCTCCACGGGGAAGTGAAATAAAAGACAGGATAAACAAATGGGACTATATCAAACTAAAAAGCTTTTGCACAGCTAAAGACAACAAGAACAGAATAAAAAGACAAACTACACAATGGGAGAATATATTTGACAATACGTCTGATAAGGGGTTAATAACCAAAATTTATAAAGAACTTGTAAAACTCAACACCAGGAAGACAAATAACTCAATCCAAAAATGGGCAAAAAAGATGAATAGACACTTCTCCAAAGAGGACATACAGATGGCCAATAGGCATATGAAAAAATGCTCAACATCACTAATCATTAGAGAAATGCAAATTAAAACCACAATGAGATATCACCTCACACCAGTCAGAATGGTGCTTATCAACAAAACAACACAGAATAAGTGCTGGCGAGGATGTGGAGAAAAGGGAACCCTCCTGCACTGCTGGTGGGAATGCAGACTGGTGCAGCCACTGTGGAAAACAGTATGGAGATTCCTCAAAAATCTGAAAATCGAACTGCCTTTTGACCCAGCTATCCCACTTTTAGGAATATACCCCAAGGACACCATAGAACGGCTCGAAAAGGAGAAATGCACCCGCATGTTTGTGGCAGCATTGTTCACAATAGCGAAGATCTGGAAACAGCCCAAGTGTCCGTCAGAGGACGAGTGGATTAAAAAGCTTTGGTACATATATACTATGGAATACTACTCAGCCATAAGAAATGATGACATCGGATCATTTACAATAACATGGATGGACCTTGACAACATTATATGGAGTGAAATAAGTAAATCAGAAAAAAAAAAAAAACAACTAAGATGAATCCATACATAGAAGGGACATAAAAATGAGACTCAGAGACATGAACAAGAATGTGATGGCAACAGGGGCGGGAGGTTGGGGGGGGGGGAGAGGGTGAAGAAGGAGAGAGGGGTTAGGGGAGGGGAGGGGCACAAAGAAAACCAGATAGAAGATGACAGAAGACAATTTAACTTTGGGGGAGGGGTATACAGCACAATCAAATGTCAAAATAATCGAGATATTTTCTCTCAACATATGTACCCTGATTTATCAATGTCACTGCATTAAATTTAATAAAAAAAAAGAAAAAAATAACTTAATTACTAGACAGTTTTTAACATTGCTTATAGGAATATCATCATGTAAATGTGGAAATAAATTCTTCAGTTTGTCCCAACCTGAAGAAAAAAAAAAAAAAAAAAAGAGATCCAGTCAGCACTAATTTCCCAATCCTCCACACCTGTTAGGGGCTTCCCTGCCTGTTGTGTTTCTCAGTGAACACCAAAGGCCGTAGATAAATGATAGCAAACTTTGGTGTAAATACAGTGAACTATATAATTCAGTCTTAAAAAGGAAGGACATCTTCCACAGGCTACAGCATGGATGATCCTGGAGGACGTCATGCTGAGTGTAGTAAGCCAGTCACAAAAACACAAGTACTGTGTGAGTCCACTTACATGAGGTTCCTAGAGTAGTCACGTTCATCTGGACAGAAAGTACTGGTAGTTTCTGGGGGGCAAAGTCAGAGGATGGGGAAGCTGGAATGACAAATTACTGTTTAATGAATATAATTTCAGTTGAACAAGATGAAGAGTTCTAGAGATGGATGACAAAGATGGTTGCAAACAATACGAACGAACGTAATACCACATTACAATGGCAAATTAAAGAGTTTTATGGTACATGTTTTTTTTTTTAATTTATTTATTTTGAGATAGAGGAGAGAGTGAAAGAGAGAAGAGAGAGAACTGGGGAAGGAGCAGGAAGCAACAACTCCCATATGTACTTTGACCAGACAAATGTAGGGTTTCGAACCGGCGACCTAGCATTCCAGGTCAATGCTTTATCTTCTGCGTCACCAGTCAGGCAGACTTTTCTCTTGATCCACTGGTTAATTTGATTATGTTGTGCTTGGTCTGGTTCTCTCTCTGTTTATTCTGTTTGATTTTTTTGAATGCTAAATTTTTGTGTTTCTGGTTTCATCTGATTTTGGAAAATGACAGTCCGTTCTCTCCTCTCCTATACCTTCCTTCACCCATCCTTCCTCTGACTCCAAATACATGTGTCATAGGCTGCTTGATGCTTTCCCGTAGGTCACTATGAATGTGTATTTAGACCTCCCTGCCCTTGCTCTCTGCTTCACTTCTTCATTTGTTTGTATTAACACAGGCTACAGCTTACTCATCTTGCTTCTGTAATGTCATCTACACACAATCTCCTGGGTACATATCTCTTATCACAAAAATAATGAAAAAACCGTATGCTGGATGCTGAGTTTCTTGCTTAAGTCGGAATTTATTTCTTAAATGTATCTGCTGTTTCTTTGCAAAGGCGAACATCAGATCATTTCACATTTGCTCAGGGAGTGGCTAATATCTTTGTGTTTTTCTTTCTTCTTGCAATGGTTGTTTACATGAATGTCTTTGCTCAGGATCCTACATGAATGGAAGTTTATAAAGTAATGAACTTAATAATATTCTAAGGTAGAAGGAAATTCCTAGAAGGTGCATTGTTGGTTGTTGATGTCATTGGTTTTTCAGGGTGAACAGGTGTCACGTGGCAGCTACACCCAGTTAGAGGGAGCCTGATATTTCTGACTGCCTGTGGATAGACTTGTTTTCTTCATTCCACTCATTAGGACTTTCCCCTCTGGTTAATGATTCCAGTCTGTAGACATAGATTCATGTTTACATTGTTGCATCCTTTAAAGACTTTGTTTTACTGGACCACAGGGGCATTCAGTATTTTCTTACAGCATGATGGTTCATAGCTGTTCTTCCATCTCCTTGCATTTTTTATTATAACCGTGCTCATCCTAATGAATATTATCATCATTGTTGTGTCATGCAGACCTCGTGGGTCCCCACTGACTGCAGACCCTGTCTGCCTCTGTTACCCCCTGTCTCAGGGAAGCTGACTGCTCTAGGGAATTCACAGGAAGGAGTCCACAGATCTGTCTCTTGTTCTGCACTTTGCCTGGCGACTCATGCTAAGCTTAAATCACACTGTATACATATAAAGCTCTATTGCCTGTGTATGCAGTCCTCTCCTGTGGGTAGATGAGGCCTCTCTTCCTGGGGGGTCACGCATCTCTTCTTTTGGCCAGGGTCAGGGGTTTAAGAGACACAGAAGGAGGGATACTCGCATCACCCCATTGGTGCAATTTTTTGGTCCAGGGAACTTCCTGGCCTGCAAGGCACATCCACAAGCCCCGCCCCCACCAGTACACGCTGAGGTGGGCGTCTCCTCTTTCCTTCTGTGGGCCCTCTCGGGGGGCTGTGTTGGGGGGTTCCTGCATTTTGTAATGGCGTGTCGTTGAACTCCCCGTGTCCTTCTCATGTGCATTTAATAAATGTTGGTGAACCTGCCCAAATGCTGACTTGTGCTAAGGGCCCTAAAACCCAGGACCTCCACTTTGGGTCCTTCCTCTGAGGGTGGCAAGGCGCGGAGGGACTTCCCACAGGTGCCGAGGGCTCCGCCTGCCCACCATGTTCCTCAGAGGCTGCCTGTGCCCTCTCCTCCCACATCTGCCCCGAGTAGCACCCGGCCACCTGTCTCCTCCACGGTCGGTACTGTCTACTCTCAGGACCGCCCTCCTGTGGCTGTTTCATCAAGTGATATTCTTCATGTATGTCTCAAATGTAGCACCCGGCCACCTGTCTCCTCCACGGTCGGTACTGTCTACTCTCAGGACCGCCCTCCTGTGGCTGTTTCATCAAGTGATATTCTTCATGTATGACTCAAATGTCTTGAGATAGGTGCTTATATGTATTTTAATCAGTTAAAAATGAGCACACATTTAAGGCAAATAATTTTCTGTGGTTTTTACTTCAGCTTTGTCCTATTTGTGCTCATGCATAAGGTAACTGCATCTAAATGCTAAGCTTTAATAATGATCTAAAAATTTGTGGCAACATTATTTCAAAGACAATTCTTACCCATTAATATGCAGTAGACTGATTATGTCTTCTATGGTTGTCATTAGTTTCTGGTTTTAGTCTATGTTTTTATGAGTGTTGCATATTGTTCTATTTTTTAAATATTAATATTTTGCTCCATCCTGGTGCATGGAAAACGTTGACTAGGGTCTGAGTGGAGGGAAGTCCAGTCTGGCAAAGACCTGGGCCTCAGTCCCTGGATGACAGAGTCACAGGCAAAGTTTCTGGGCTAACAATAAGCTTCTCTCCATTGGGAACGAGAAATGCAGGGACTCTCACTCACCTGGCATGTCCTGCAGGGACGAGGAGCAGCAGAGACAGGCTCTGGTCCAGAGGTTTCCCAGGAGACCCCCCGGGAGGCCTCAGCACTCCTTCAAGGATCAGACAGAAACCTGTGACTATGTGAGGGTGAGAGTCCATGTTCTCTGTTTTTTGTTTGTTTGTTTGTTTTACATTGGATATCGCTCTGACTTCCCACAATGGTTTCCGTGTGAGAAGATGGTAACCTTCAGTGTGGGCTGGCCTGGCTTCTACAGTGTAGTGTCCCTGTGTCATTGCTCTTGGTGGCTCTGATGTTGCCTTTCCCTTACTTGTCAGCTCCCAGCAGACTGGGGCAGGTGTTGTCCTGTCCTCACTCCATGCCTCCAAAGGCCCATCTCTTAGGGGACAACTGGCATCTTGCCGTCAGGGTCCTTACTTTCAAATCACCGCCCAGACTTGTAAGTCCTCAAATGACCTTCCAAACAAAGATTGTGTCTATTTTTTGGAGGGGGTATGAAAGGGTGTGTCTTGCACAAACGTCATTAGCAGAAGGTAATTGTAAGAAGTTTTATGGGTTTTTTTTATGTTGTCAGAAAAGATATCAAGGGGACTTTATAACGTCCTTATACTGATCAGCACTGAGGTCAGGGAGCTCATTACCTTTCCATGAACTGTTAGGATATCTTTACTGTCTATATCTTGTTTTAAGTTCTTAGATTTTGCTTTACACTTTAAAATTTATTTTGTACTTGATGGTGCATGATCCTAACGTGTAATCTGTGTGCTGTATTCTCTGACAGCATCCAAACAGGCCGATGCTCGTCCATGTCCACACAACCCAGAGAATCCCAGTCTCACCACTGGGTCACCGATCAGGAACCCGGACGTGACTTCACAGACCACCCAGCATCTGGCAGCACAAGGTTTGGGCCAAGACTCCAAACTTACTGTCCAGACTCCCAGCAAGAGAGATGCTCAGAACTTGAACCAGACCAGCGAGAACCCCACAAGAAGCCCAGACTCAGCCCCTGCCCATCCCCTAAGAAGCGCTTGCAGGTACGAGATGTGGGGTTTTTACAGACTGTCCATTCTCCAGCCAGTCCAGCCAGTTAGACCTGCAGAGAAACCTCAGGGCCCTGTCCTGACACCAGCTCAGGGACAGCGTCCTGGCACGCCTCCCCGTAAGGGCCCTCTCCTCAGGACTGTCCCGACCTGAATTGGGCCCCAGGTGACACCGAGTCCCCAGGTCCCAGGCCGGCCCCTCTGCATGGTCTTTATGAGGTCAGACAGGGGCCTGTGGAGCTCCAGGTTCATAACTGCTCCTTTCGTCCCTCCTGCTTAGAAGCCAGCCTTCTTGGTCACAGCCTAACCTTTCCACAGAAGGCACAAGGATCCTGTACCTGGGTCCCATTGAGTGTCCTCTGTGAGAACTTTCAAGTGTCCTCATCTTCTGAAGACAGCAATGGCCAGTGAGACACCCCAGGACACAAAGACTTGTTCTCCAGGCTGGGTGACCTGGAGCTGACTGTTGACCTGCGGAGGGGACGTCACCAGGAGCAGGTTCTGCTGGTGATCAGAGAGTCCCCTGAAGGTCTCGTAGGACAGGTGGTGGAGACCCAGATCATGCTGGGGACAAACACATCCCATGAGTGCATCTTTTTGTGTGTATATAAAATGTTCTGCTATGAGATTTTGTGTGCGGACGTTATTCCAAGTATTGGAGTAACAATTTGGAGTTTTTTTTATTTTCTTCTCTTTCTTTTGTAAATATTGTCAAATGGTTATGTAAAGTTGTTATAATTACTGAACTTTTGAAATATGTAGGTGAAGTGATATTACACATGATAGTTTTTTTTAATAAACTGTAGTTTTATATGTAGAAGTAGCATATGAAAAGTTTTGTGTTTTTTTTATTTTAATCAGTTGTATGGAAATGTAGTCTTCTTGCATGAGGAGCCCTTAAATCTAAGGTGAACAGTCAGGTCTGTCTGGGTCGGCAGAAGGTGAGCCCTGCCTGTATTGAGGACATGGGGAGTGGACCAGCAGGGGGACCCACGTACAGCCACCCTGCCAGTCCTGAGGGGACTGTCTGTGCTGGTGACTTCAGTGGGAAGCAGGACAGGAGTCTTCTCATGACTTTGTACCTTTGTTTATGAAATGTTATATTAAAGTTGTGTTTTACGGTTCTTTCCAAGATTAATAAAGTACTGCCAAAAATCTTAGTATATTTGTTTTTTATTTTTAAGCCTGTCTGGCCATTTTAAACTAATGACACTGTTATGAATTCTATTATTATTAATATTGAAAGTAAAATAACTGTGGAGGTCAGGGTGAATGGTGAGGGAAATCCGTTGGCCCCTAAGGGTGTGGGTGGGGATCATATCCCTAGGTTTTCTAGGAAATGTGTTACCGAAGGAAAAAGGAAACAGGAGAAGACAAAACAAACAAACAAACAAACAAAAAAAAAACTTGACAGAGTCCCTTCAGGACAGGCCATGGGACAGAACAGGTGAGAACGTGTCTGCAGCAGAGACACCACGGATTTCAGAGCTCGGCCCCTGATGAGAGACAGGACTCCTGACCACACCTGGCGGGGATCCCCCCAGACTGGGATGGAGACACCAAAGCACCATCACTCTCTCAGACCCTCTGCCAGTGCCCCTCCTGCCTCTGTGCTTCCCAGTCCCTGGGACTCACAGTCCACACCTTCAATGTCACTCACACATTTACAGGGGTATCTAGGTGATGTCACCCACGGAGCTCCCACACCAGATAGAACATGGGTGCAGCCAGTGTGTGTCCTCAGAGTGTAGCTGTGATTCGATTTACCAGCTGTCTTCCAGGATAAATGACAGTGGAACTCAGGACAAATGCGTGGCCCCTAGGAGAAAACACTAAATGTTTGGGGACACTGGAAGGAGAGGACCTGGCTGCTCTGTGGACCTGACCTCAGCGTCCCTCTGGCTTCACCGTCTCCTGCAGGGCTGGGCTCTGCTGAGCTCCCCGGACACTAGGATGTGAACTGGCCTCATTCCCTTCAACTTCTACAGTCACATAAAAGCTTCTCTTGACTTTCCCAGTTTATTGTGTTGATATTTATCTCATGCCCCTCACTTGGCTTTCTTTTTTATCTCTGTCTGGAATCTATCAGCAATTTAACTGCTCACAACCAGAGTCAGATCTGTGGTGTCTGACACCATGATTGCCAGTTACCCGGAATCCTCAGGGGCTTTTCCTGCACCAAGAACACGGAGTGGGGGACGCATCAGAAGGAAACCAGGGCTTCTCAGAACCCGGTCCCTGGACAGGGTTGTTCGGTGCAGAGTCACCAGAAACGCTTTGCTCATAAACAACACTGAGGTGTTTTGAGGACTCATATTGTACAAGCACGCTCAGTGTCAGGAAGGCAAGTCCTTCAGGATCACACTGCTTAGTAACCGTAAGAGTTCCACCCTGACCTAGGATTCCGGAACTGTCTCTAGGTCTCCCGGAAGCCCAGCTAGGGAAGGGAAAGCTTTATGTCCCAGCTGTGTGTGGGGAGCCTGGGAGGTGGAGCTCATGGTGGGCGGGGCCTAGGTCTCTGCCCCGCCGCCAGGCGTTTCTGGGACTGCACTTCAGCTCATGGAACTGAGTTTCCCGTTTCTTCCCGTGGAGTGCGGTGGGTGTCAGGGAGGCTGCTCCTAGCCCACTTCAAGTTCAGTGATTTGCAGACTTTAGGGTAAAAAGCGAGGTGTGGTGCCAGTTATACCGACTGCAGAGTTTTCCTAGTTACCTTGAAAACAGTTCAAGTCAGTGTTTGTGAGCAGGTCCTGTGAGTGCGCAGGCGCGGCTCAGGGACCCGGGGCAGGGGCGTGGGCGGTGCCTGGGTTCTGAGCATCTGTCCTCCTCTGATACAGGTTATAGGAAGGGGAACTGGAGCCCGAACCACCCAACTTTGCGCTGGACTGAATTATTTTAGGAGTTTCTTGCTTTTAGGCTTCTAGCTCTGCATGTACCTTTTATGGGACCACAAGAAAGCTTTTAACTTTTTGTTACTATTGAATAATGGGGAATTTTAAAATAAAATTATAAAGTGGATTGTTGTATTAGAAATAACCTCCTAAATGAGGTGTGAGCTTTAGAGATAGCAACTGTCACCTTGAACCTTGAAAAGGATACCTGTTATTGTCACAAAGGGAAGAGTTCACAGCTTACACTCAGCACAAAGTTGTAGCAGTGGTCTAAACAATTCCTGAGAGGAAACTAGAACCAAGAATAGCAACTCGAATATGGAATTTAGTATATGTGCTGCCGAAGCGAGCACTCGAATATGGAATTTAGAAGGAAAACAAGGCCGAATGATTTCTTCAACGTTGCTGCATGTCCCTGATCACATTAGGTATCAGGCAAATGTTATTGACATCTTCACTGAAGACCTGGCCCGTTCACTCAGAAGCCCACTGCTGCCAAACCCAAAGTTTTACTCTCTGAATTGTGTTAAACATAGCTCTACCTAGTTTATCTTAACCATCTAGTGCCTGTCTGCTGTGCACACTCTGTGGAAAGGCAGCCATCCTCTGCCAGCCCTAGATAAGATAAACCATGGACTGCCTGAGTCTCTTAGCTTCTGCTGCCCTTTCTCTGGCCCAGAAATCCGATGGCTGAGAAATTTCATCTCTTCAATGAAGCACTCTTCCCCCCAAGGAGTTCCTACTCTATTAACAACCAAAAAGTTCCCTTCTCTGCACTGTTACCTTTGGAAGGAATCAGAGAATTTATCCATGTGCAACCCAAATAAAGCTGCTTGGGTGATCCTTTCACCTTGTCATGTAATTGTCCTTGATGCATCCCGAGTCCCTTGATCTCTCTACAACTGCTCAACACACTCAGATGCATAGGTCACAGGAGATCAGTTCTATGGGGACATGAGCTGCTCGGAGAAGAGAGTGTGGACACAAGTTCTAGGGGTCCCAGCACAGGCACCACCTGCAGCAGGGCTGGACGGCTGCTCCCCTCTGGACTCACTGTGAAGACGGTGTGGTTCCTGGCTAGGCCACCAGATAGGTCTCAAATTCAGTACTTGCTCAGGATCACAGCTGAAGTCAACTACAGCTTGTGGGCGAATGATATATGGTCTTAAGCAGATTAGAAATGCAATAATACAAACTGATTTTATTCTAGAAAATGATTGTAAAATATCTCAATATAAAAATGAGATGACAATGGTGTCCCAGACCTCAATCTGTATATTTATAAAATTTTTATTTGCAACTAAGTGCCTACTATGTGTAATAACTTGGTGTACACATATCAACACATTGGTACTCATGACTCCTAAGATAAAGGCACTAAGCTACTTCCACCTTTGAATCGAGGAAAGTCACACAAAGGTTCAGTAACAAGGGCTCAAGGGCTGTGACAGTGGAAATTAAACCCATGGGGTTGTCTCCATGGTCCGAGCTCCTCACCACTAATCTGTTCTCTTTAACTGTTGTTCTTTCTCCCTTCCACGTCTCCCTGCCTGATCACAACTTGTCACTCCAGCCAGGGTGCCAAGACATTTAATTCTGGCTGCTCACCATTTTTCCCGTGACCTGACTGCCTCCACCCTGGTAGCACAGCACACTCACTTGGGGAGATTTACACAATAACAGTGTATTAGTTCCATCTTTGCTCATTTCACCAGTGCTGGGCCGTGACTTGGGAGTGTGCCAGTCCATAAAAAGCATGAATCATCCCAGTTATGTCTTAAGAACATTTCCCCTTGAGGTTCAGGCCAAGTTTAGGGTTGGTTGAGGGTGATAGACTTCTAAACCCTGGGAGACCTCCTTTGTGAGAACTTGCATTTTACTTGGGGAAGTGTACACTAACTTACTGACGAGAAAGCCTATCTGGTGTCTGACAGGTTAGGAGATTTTATCTTGCTGGAGATTTCACAGCTACGGTGGGGAGCACAGGTGTGGCTGAGGTTGGGGAAGGAACAAGTCCATCACTCGGGACTCAGCTGAGTGCAGGATGGGCCTCTGGTATGGACTCCTGCCCACTTAGTCCAGTCAGACGCATCGTGGTAAAAACAACCAAATCCTTGGCCTGGAGGGGCAGGGTACAGAGACAGGGCTAGGACCTTGCAGTGTTCATATTGGGTGCTTATGACAAGGCCCTCATGGCCCTCAGCACCCTCTCCAGTGGAGTGAAGGCCTCTGCGGTCACCACCAGGGCACAGATGGAGACAGGTGACGTTGGTGAGCCCCGTGAAAGGAGCTGTTGGAGAAAAGGGACAACTGAGGAGAAAGGCTGTATCTGTAACCCACCTGCCAAAGAGTGCAGACTCGTATTTCCACGTTTACAAGTGCGGAAGAAAAACTGGAACTTCACCAGCACGGATTCTTATTGGCAACAGGGTTTATTGTTTAATATTTACAAGCAATAGTCTATTGAAAAAGTTTAATTTCTTATAAAATTCTGCACATAATATTTCCAGATTATTCTATCTTGTATTTATATACCATATTTTCTCAATGATTATTGTTCTCAAAATTCCAAATTACATGCTAAATAGTATTTTAAGGCTCTCTTAGAGTTTGTTTTTCCTTAGACTGAGCTTTCTGGTGTGAGATCTAGCTGAAGCTTTCTCCACTTCCATTTTAGGACTGCTGTCACTTCAGTGTGAGAACTGTTATGTTGACTATAAAATGAGTGGTTGCTGAAGACTTCTTCCATGACACTGAGAGTCTTTTGTCCAGTCTGAATGCTCATATGGGCCACAGCATCCTCTCTGAATAAGGGGTTTCTCACCAGTTATCACCAAATCACTTCTCACGGATAAGTTATTGGTATTTCTCGAGAGGTTTCAGCCTCTTTTATCCTGTTCTAGTGGTTATTCTGTCACTGAGATTTCTTGTACAGACCATGCCCAGAGTGTGGCAGAATATTTGTTCACAGTGATTACAGACTTCGGGTTCTCCTAAGCAGGGTTTGCTCCTGTTGTTTAGCCGTAGGTTATAAACAGAAGCCTCCTACATTGATTATAGACCTAAGAGGTCTCCCCTGTCTGAGTTCTCTAGTGTGAAGTTTAGAGCTGTTGCTGAAGACTGCATTCCTTCTATTTCCAGTGAGTTCTCCTGTGTCTCCTAGGATCAGACCACTGACCAGGTTGTCATACAACGGAGTCTCTTCCATACACATTTGCATATGTCAGAAGAGTAAGGATGACTGTGGGATCTTCTACAGTGATACAGTGTTTCTTCAGTATGTGAGTCCTCGGGTGTGTATAATGTCAAAGCTGTGATTGGCTTTTCTTCTATGTTTGTTACACTTTTAATACCATGTCATCTCAGGTCAGAATATTTACTGAAGGCGTTCAAAATTTTCTCTCCACTGTGAGTTCCTTCATGTCGTCTAAGGGCAGAGCACTGACTGAAGGCTTTCCCACAGAGATGACATCCGTATGGTTTCTCTCCAGTGTGAGTTCTCTCGTGTCGTCTTAGGGCAGAACACTTACTGAAGGCCTTCCCACACTGTCGACATCCGTACGGCTGTTCTCCAGTGTGCGTCCTCTCATGCTGTCTGAGGTTAGAGGACTGACTGAAGGCTTTCCCACAGAGATGACATTCATATGGCTTCTCTCCAGTGTGAGTGAGGCTATGTTTTCTAAGGTCAGAGCTCTGAATAAAGGCGTTCCCACAAAGATGGCATTCGTACGGTTTCTCCCCAGTGTGAGTCATCTCGTGCCGTCTAAGGCTAGAGCAATTACTGAAGGCTTTCCCACAAAGATGACACTCATATGATTTACTTCTGGTGTAAATTTGCTTATGCTGATGAAGGGATAGCTGGTCAGTAAGGGATTTATGACACTGTTTGCTGATACAGGCTTTCTTTTCCATGTGGTTTAACAAATGTTGAGTCACTGTGGAGCTAGGATTGCAATCTCCCAAATCATTACATTCATAGGGATCCTCTGGAGCGTGAGACTTCTGCTTCAGGGAGGAGATGAAAGGCTGTTAATGATCTGCCCTCATAAGTTCATAATTCAGTTCTCTACATGAGCACTAATCTTTTAGTGACAGGACCCAATGATAATCTTTCCAGTGTCACTTGCATACACAGGGTGTGTTATTCCCCTCCACACACAAAGATTTTCACTTTTGTAGCACCCCAACTGCAGAGTTCACAGATTAACTGAAAAATTCCATGTTTCAAAGACAAGGCATACAGCATTTTTCATGCAGCTGTCCTTTTTTATTAGGATCTCAGGTTATAGTATTGAGCTTCGGTTAATTTTTCACTAAACTCTTACCACCTAAAACGTTTTTCTCCATCTGCCTAATCCCAAATGAACATAAATCAGGCTGTTGTGCTCAGTGACTGCCATCTCACTCCCAGATCTTTAATTTGGATGGCCAGAACCAACATCCGTGAAACTTACCAGTGTCATGCTTGTATGTGTGTCCTTTCTGCTAGTATGTTGTGTGGCTATCATTTCCTGTTTTACAACGGCACTTTCCCTGCCTAAAATAATTGGGGAAAAAATATCAGAATGGTGTAAATGGAATAAAAATGTTAAAAAGCACCAAGTCCATGTGAGTATGTCTCAAAAACTGGCATTTTGATGGGGAGTACTCTAGGAAACAGAAACACATTCCAGGGCATTGACAATTAGTAAAAATTTTCAAGATTAAAATATGAAAGAGTGAAATGGAGATGAGATGTTGGTAGTTAGGAGAGGGAGAACGTTCTGAGAGGTGGATCAGGACGAGAGTTGTTATGTGGAAGTTTAACTTCAATAAGCACATGGAAATCACGTCCCCTAAAACCGATGGTAGGAGGACACATGAATCTTGGTTGATACATGCATGGAATAATGACAACATCTGAAAAATGTTGCTTCTTGTGCTTCAGCCTCATTTTGGATACTATCACTCACTTCCCCAGGTCTCCACTGGTCCTCTGAGGACACACTCAGGCGCTGAGCAGGCAGCCCCTGGTCCTGGAGCCCACCCCGCTGCTCACCTGCAGCACCTGCACTACTCAGCTCCTCCTGCTCCAGCCGGAAGGGCACGTCTGACCTGCAGATCTGGTACCCTGTTTGTGAAAGAATGGCACAGGGTCTGGGATCTGAGCTAGTCAAAGTGCACTCTCATCAAGTCCAGCACCGGCCACTGAGGTGAGGAAAGAACACTGAGGCCTCCCAGGAAACACCACCCTGAACAGAGAAAACAGTGAAGGACCTTCGCCAGGCCGGGAGGAAGTCAGGTCATGTGTCCAAGACAGTGAGGACCTCTGATGCTGACGTCCATACCCACATTCAAAGACAGAATGCAGAATCCTCAGTCCTTGCACAAATGGAGAACTTCAATGTCTCCAAAGTGGGCTGAATGTTATTTTCAGACACATAACAATAAACACAAACTCCACAAGAATAATCAAGTTCTGTTATTTTTACTACACTGGTCTCAGGCTTCAGCATAGTGACAAGAACAGAGTAATTATTTAGAAAATATTTACTTCTTTTTTTTTTTATAGAAATTAAATGTAACGGGTGACACTGACCAGTAATAGTACAGTTTCAGGTGAACATCTCTACAGCATTTGAACTGCTGACTGTGTCATGTGCTCATCACCCAAAGTCACTGTATATTTGTGCATATTTTGAAAATATTTAATCTGTTTATGCATTCAAAAATATTTGTTGAGTTCCCAGTTTTGCTGAGTGTTAGAGATTGACCAGTAAGAAGGACATTAAATTGTAATCAAGATTACGTTCTAGTGGGTGATAAACTAGATGCAAGTCTACGAAAGGAGACGACTTTCTTTCCTGTAGTTGTAAGGTCCGTGACAGAATAAGGTTTGAGAGTGGAGGGGCTGTGGGAGCCATTCCAGATATCTGCTCACTGGATGGACAAATGAATGCCTACCTGCCTACCTATACACGTACACAGACTCACCCAGGGAGACCAGATATCTGTTCCCTGAATGGACAAATGAATGCCTACCTGCCTACTTATACACGTACACAGACTCACCCAGGGAGACCAGATATCTGCTCCCTGAATGGACAAATGAGTGCCTACCTGCCTACTTATACACGTACACAGACTCACCCAGGGAGACCAGATATCTGTTCCCTGAATGGACAAATGAATGCCTACCTGCCTACTTATACACGTACACAGACTCACCCAGGGAGACCAGATATCTGCTCCCTGAATGGACAAATGAGTGCCTACCTGCCTACTTATACACGTACACAGACTCACCCAGGGAGACCAGATATCTGTTCCCTGAATGGACAAATGAATGCCTACCTGCCTACTTATACACGTACACAGACTCACCCAGGGAGACCAGATATCTGCTCCCTGAATGGACAAATGAGTGCCTACCTGCCTACTTATACACGTACACAGACTCACCCAGGGAGACCAGATATCTGTTCACTGAATGGACACATGAGTGCCTACCTGCCTACTTATACACGTACACAGACTCACCCAGGGAGACCAGATATCTGTTCCCTGAATGGACAAATGAGTGCCTACCTGCCTACTTATACACGTACACAGACTCACCCAGGGAGACCAGATATCTGTTCACTGAATGGACACATGAGTGCCTACCTGCCTACTTATACACGTACACAGACTCACCCAGGGAGACCAGATATCTGTTCACTGAATGGACAAATGAATGCCTACCTGCCTACTTATACACGTACACAAACTCACCCAGGGAGACCAGATATCTGTTCACTGAATGGACACATGAGTGCCTAACTGCCTACTTATACACGTACACAGACTCACCCAGGGAGACCAGGTGACCGATGTTCTCCAGCATCACGTCTCTGAAGAGCTTCCTCTGGGATGCGTTCAGCAGGGCCCACTCTTCCTGGGTGAAGTCTACAGCTACATCTTCAAATGTCACTGATTCCTAGAACATCACGGACGTTCTGGTTTAGACAGAATGGTCCCCACCAGTGTCCAGAGTAGGGCTGAGATGGCTGCACTGAGGACGGGGTGAGGAGCTGGGTGTATGGACAGATCTGAGTCTGGGTTCCTGTCATTCCTTCTCAGTGCTGAGCTGCCCCTGCCTCTCAGACACATCAGAGAGATGCGCACAGCCTGAGGTAAGAAACCGTTACTAAAGAGTATCCTATGAAGTGTGGAGTAATATAACCTGGAAATCTTCCCAAGCTGATCATTATGGCTTTCAGACACGGTTATAAAAATTGCTCTTAAAACTTCATAACTAAAGCCCTCTTCTTAAAGCCAAGTAACTTTACAGATTCATCAGTAAGGCAAACAATAATCATGGTTTGCCACTTTTAAACCATGACTCTGGTTACACCACTTCCCTAGGTCAGCAGTTTTCAATTTTCTTTTTACTTCATGGCACACATACTAATTACTAAACTTCTGTGGCACATGGATGGCTAGTGTTGGCTGTTGTCAATTTTTTTATTTGAAAATCTAAGAGAAAGAGGTCTGTACCCCCAACTAACTAGTCAGGTGCTGCACGATTTAACAGTGGATAGAGACATCTCAGTGCACCAAGGCTGCAGGCTCGCCCCGGTCAGGGCACACACGAGAAACAACCAGTGAGTGCACAACTGAGTGGAACACCGAGTTGACGCTCCTCTCACTTCTTCCTTCTTTCTCTCAAATCAATGGAAAAATGAAAAGAAAAACATCCCCACAGGGTCTTAAATTTCACCCTACTCTTCTCCCTGTTCTGCACGTGCAGCCACAGTTAAGGAAACAATGCTCGCTATACACGAATTCCAGTTACCAAAATGAAATAAAAGGTTAATCACAAAAAGGCAAAATGTGTGATCATAACAAGAATAATGAAAATTTTAGTTATCTTTTTTCAAGTTTCCAAAAGTGAAAATACATTATATCAGAACCTGAAAGTTAAAACTGGAAAAAAAAGAGTGATTCCTCATGCTTTCCTGGGCCTTCAAGCTGTTCCAGTCCACCCCCAGGGCCTGTAAGCAGGAGCGACTGGCCCCACCTGCTGAGACCACTGTCTCTCACTGGACAGCGATGTCCCACTCCTCCTCATCTCTGCTCACCCCCTACACCCCTGCAGCCAACAACATGATTAATGAGTGACTTATTTCCCAGTGAGACCATGGACTGAGTGAGAGGAGGAAACGTCTCTAATCTCTTCTGTTCATACACAACCTCCTGGAATTGATCAGTATGATGTTAGGAAGAGTATTAGTTATTGGGGTGTTCCTGACCCATTCCATCATCCAGAGTCCTGGGGACGTTCTCCGGAGCTCAGGTCTCTGAGTACCTCTTGATAGCTACACTTCGATGCCAGGAGGAGGAGCCTGCCCACAGCTGTCAATACTGGTGTCGTTTCAGTAGGAAGAGGTATTCCCTACTCACCAGTGGCTGCATGGCCAGTAACTCAGTTATCAGATGTCTTTCTCTGGGTTTTCACTCACAGACAGTCCAACCACTAAGCAGGCAAACCTGAGGACAGAGAAGGAAGCCATGAAACCCCAGTCTGGTGCACAATTTCCAGTCTCACCAGTCACGAAGCCCCAGTGACTTCCCAGCCAAAGGAACAAGCACGCAGAGTATGCTACAAGAAACACACATAGGACTCTCCTCTTCCCCCGGGGCCAAAAGGAAGAACACTCTGACTATAGCTAATAATAAAAAACAGAAATATGGAAACCTAATGGACACAATATTCAAAGTATTGAATTTTATGTTAATTAGGCCACAGCATCCAGAGTTTGCAATTCCCTCCCATAGCAACCCTTGACTCACATGTAGACTCCGGTTTCCACCTACAGGGAAACACTCTGGGACTTCTCAGCTGTCATTTCTTTGCCTTCTGCACCAGCAGGGGTTTCCACCCTCCATGGAGTCCGCCGAACTCTCACTCTCTTCCTGCTCAAGCCCCTGACGGATTTGGATACCAAGCAACTAAGAACCATTTTATGATGGAGTCCATCAACTCAACAATTAGTCCATTTGGAGGGAACAATGGCCTCCATCCTGCTAGTGAAGATCATAAATTCTCCAGCATCAGAAGATAGCAGGAGAACATATGTGAGTCACAGAGGTGCTGTCATGAACTGCCTCCGTCCTCTAGGTCAGGGTGCCCAGAGCATGCAGAGTGGCTGGGAATCTAGTGGTCCAGTTCATCCTCTCATAAGGCAGTAGCCCTGTATTTCATTGCACACGTGTGCATGCACATGTATGTGCATATGTATGCAGTACACACAAATGTGAGAGCTCCTCACTGCATGACCGTACTCTTCATATCTATGAGTCTTTTATATATTATGAATAACAGTCCTTTATCAAATGTGTTTTGAAAATATTTTTTCCCAGTTATTTCTTTCATGGATCATATTTTTGGTATTGATCTAATCTAAACACCCACGTCAAACCTAAAGTCACCTAGATTTTTTTTTTTCTCTATCTTCTTCTAATAGTTTTATAGTTTTGTGTTTTATGTTTAGGTTTATTATATATCTTCAGCTAATTTTTGAAATGGGTGTAAGTTCTGTGTCCAGATTCATTTGTATGTGGCTTTCTAATTGTTGCCCTCCCCATAGGGAGGACTTTCTTTTCTCCATTGTATTATTTTTGCTCTGCTGTCAAATGTCAGCTAAACCCACACAAAGACTCTATCTGTGTTGCTGTATTTCTGGGCTCCCTGTTGGGTGAGTGAGTGTAATGTCTCCACTCTAGGAGCCGGGATGGCTTCTATGTGAAAACTGCCGTTCCAAGTTCACCAGGGAATCCCTCAAGATCTTCCTAAGTAGAGTCCATACATACCCTGTAAGGCGTCAAGCACACATCTCCATAGTTCAGAATGTTCCATGAGTTTCTTCCAAAGCTTACAAACCCTGCAGGGGAAGAAAACTGACATTTATCTCCAAAGCCAGGGTTCCACCTCTGACCCCTTGCTGCTGTCCTGCATGGCTGCAAGGCCAGGAAGTGGCTGGATGTCCTGCTCCAATTGTGCCCTGAGCTCTTACACCAGGGTTATCCCTCTTAGGGTGCTTGGACTGGGCCAGCCCTATGCTCTACACCCCTCAAACACCTGCCTCTCCCCTGAGCTCTGCACTACCTGCTCTCCTAAGAAGAGAGAAAACATCTGTCTCCCTGGATACTGGTCCAGACCTAGAAACTCAGATCTTCTCTGTAATGCACAGGAAGGGGGCTGCCTCCAGCATCACAGAGACAGACAGCGTCAAGGCGGTCCCCAGCTCTGCTCTCCGCCGCTGTCTGCGTGTACAGTGAGGTGTCTGAGTGTCCGGGCACGACCGCTGGAGTCTGGGCACTGCTTCTGCTTATTTTCCTCTATGAGTCTCCCAACAAGGAAGAAGAGCTTTTGATCACATCTGAAAGAGAAACCCCAGATGAACGCAAGGATCTGGTAACTGGGAAAAGGCAGCCCAAAAAGCGCTACATAGAGATGGTTTATTGACTTGAGTTATCCAAGGAATACAGGGGAATCCAAGAAGGAAGAAAGATCTTGGAAAACTAAGAAGCCATTGGCCACAGGATGACGCTGGGTTTGGACTTCAAGGCAGATTTAGGCTGAAATATAAAACAATTGCTTTTACCTTTAGAATGTTTCTTCTAATGAAACAGGGCTTCTCTGGAAGCCCTATGAAAACAGGACAGCCCTACGAGTGGGAAGAATGTTCAGAGGAATCACTGTGCTTCATCTGTGCTTCCAAGTGGTAGGCATCAAAGGTCACGAGCCGATGAGAACTATGAATGCAGAGCAGCTGCTGAGGAGCTGGTCTTTTCTACGGAACACCGTGTGACCCTCTAAATGCCCTGGGCTAGTCATTCTGTCGAGCCGGGACAGTTCCCACTATGGCGCAGCCCAGACACATATTTCTCTCTAAACTAGCACCATGAACTCATGTAATTTAAGAACTTAATGAAAATTACTCGAAAAAAATGCACTATTAAAAAGACTAAATTATAAAAGAGGTAGGATTGAAAAGAGAATTAAAGATTAATATTCCAGGAATCCTTTGCCTTGGAGCAGAATACCATTTAAAAATTATCCAGTAATTCCAGTAATGGATGGTTTGCAAATTATTAAAAACTTTAATTAATAGAACTCCAAAGCAGAATTACTGGAATAAAAGTGAAGAATTTACAATAGAAGAAAAATGATTTGGCTGAGCTCCAAAACTTCCAAATGTGAAATAAAAACCAGTTAACAGAAGAAGCCTTACTGGGAAATAGTAGGAAAACAGACAAGGTTAGAAATCACCCACTGCGTGGATGGCAGGCTGTCACACAGCAGGAGGGAAAGGGTGAAGCGGAAACCACCGGAAGGACCAGAAAGGAACGGGAAGCAGTGAACAAGTTGGCAGGGATAAAACCCACATTACTGCTGGAGATAACAGAGACAGCGTTACAATAAATGATACTCGGAAGTAAAGAGGTAAGATGAAAACTAATCTCAGGAAACCCGGAAGAGGGCATTTACATGGAGAAGTAGAAAATAAACCAGTAATAAGCCAGAAAAGTCGGATAAAAACCTAAGTTGTAGATCCAGCTGCTCAGTGGCACTCTCAGATGAAGGAAGAGTCCTGCATCTGCACCGTATGGTTCAGCAGCTCCCAGGGACTGTGGCTGCAGAGCACTGGAAATCTGCCCGGCATCACTGAGGACGCGAAGTGTACACTCAGCCACGTGTGACCGGGGCTTACTGTATCAGACAGCACAGATGGAGAATCCCGGAAGAGGCAGTTCAAATAATTAAACTGACTCAGAACAGAAATGGAAAAGGAACTCAAACAGTCAAAAATAAGACAGAAGAATGGTGAAGAAAATGTTAATACAATAAAATTTAATGATTTTAAGATGTTGCTGCTTTGATACAACTAAAATGTCTCAAGATAGAGCAGGGAACCAGACATACTGGAATTCTATGGACATAAAAGTTCAAATTCCCTGGAGGAAATCTGGACTTAAAAATAAAATGGAAGATGAATAAATAAGAAATTTTGCAATGCACATTTTGATGTGACAAAAATCAACTTTGTTGATAGTACAGAGGAAGGGAGTGTTACATTAACACTGACTACATAGGACTTTCAAGAACATGTTAAGAATTTATGTATTAGCTATCTGGCCTCACCAGGAGGTGGCGCAGTGGATAGAACATTAGACTGGGACACAGAGGACTCAGATTTGAAATCCCGAGGCTGCCAGCTTGAGGGTGGGCTCATCTAGCTTGAGCACGAACTCAGCAGCTTGAGCACAGGGTCGCTGGCTTGAGCGTGGGATCCTAGACATGACCCCATGGTCCCTGGCTTGAGTTCAGAAGTTACTGGCTTGAAGCCCAAAGTCACTTGCTCTGCTGTAGCCCCCCAGGCAAGGCACATATGAGAAAGCAATCAATGAACAACTAAGCAGCAGCAACAAAGAGCTGTGACGAACTGATACTTCTCATCTCTTCCTTCCTGTCTGTCTGTCCCTAAAAAAAAATAAATAAAAATAAAAAAAGAACTTATTAGCTATCCAATTAAAATGGGAAGCCAACTTTACTTTAGGACTAGTAGGAAAATAAATAAATGTTAACTCACAGCACAATGTAGCAAGTGTTTATTGCTACCATTCACAACTGAATTGCACATTTAAGCGGAACTCCTATGGCTGCAGAACTAAACTCTTCTAGCTAAAAATTTCTGGCCCCCCTCACGAAGTAATTCCACCAGGGGACACTGCCATCTCTCTTGTAACAGGTAACTAGGGCTATATTTCTATGTTTGGGTTCTAGTACTTCCTATCATATCATGAATTTTGTTATTATAAAATATACACGTTATCTAAAACTATTCTCTCAATCTGATCCATCCTCTTAGTACTTAAAAATGCTATACTACTCCTCAGTCTGAAATTTGAATTAAAAAAAAACCAAAAAACCTCTCTGGACTCCTTTAATTTCCAGCTGTCCTCTCATTACTTTTTAATCTAAGGAGGTGCGCAGAGTCTATTCATCAGCAGTTCTCACCCCACCCTCTAATCCCATTCCATTCTTTTTTTTTTTTTTTTTTTTTTTTTTTTGTCTTGGTTAAATCATGGGCATCCTTCCTCTTTTAAAAAAACTTTCGATATTTTTTTAAAGAGAAAAACACAGATTTGTTGTTCCACTTATCTATGCATTCACTGGTTGAGTCTTGTGCCTCTTCATCATAACTGTCAACCTGAATATCCTTGGTTGACATTAATTAATGAGTTCATTACTTTGAGAGTCACAGATGTTACTAGTTGTGGGCTCCTGGGTGTTTTCCCAGTGAGTAGATGCTGCCCGGTTGCCCAACCCCAAATGCAGCACACCCTGTGGCTCTCTCTCTCAATCTATGGCCATATTTTGCTTTCATTACCATATGAAGTAGGATTTTCAGTCTGGTCATTGTTACTCGTCAGAGGAGACTGAGCAAGGATTCTTACATTGCCTCCCCATTTACATATTGTACTTTGTCTCTCCATGCTGTAACAGAAAGCTGTTTTCCCACCTCCATCTCTATGTATCTCCGTACCTACATACATCTATAGGGACATATCCATTTGTTCGAGCATCTCTGTGTGATGGAAAGTCACACTGTTTTGGAATAGTTATTATACCACAAGATTAATACGAATTTCCCGTTTATGTAGTTATCCCATACATCAGGGCATTCTGAATAAGTTTCTGGCTCAACTGCATTTCCTTGCCAATGGGTCGCTATGTAGAACTGCATCATTCCTTAAATAAACAACCCTTCTACCATGAAGGAGCTCATGGAATACTTTAGAAAGAATATTTCGGGTAGAATGAGATCTAGCTCTGGCTCTGACTTGTTCTTTTTGAAGGAGAAAGATGTTAAATATTGAACTAATTAATCTAGGTTTGACTGTTAATATATATTTTTAAAAGTCAGGAATATCTTTATCAAGAACACATGGAAATAGTGTCAAGTGACTAAGTAGCAATATATAAAGACGTCTATATATATTCACTATATATAAAGACGACTGGAAAACCAGAGAGACCGCATCATCGGAACCGGACACAAGGCATTGAACAGGGGCTACAGACTGCAAACTGAGAACGGAACCCGAAGAACCTGGGTGGACGCTGCCCCCCGGACCCCCGCAGACCGCCGGTCACACCGTCTTCCCGGTCCGCCTGCGCCCGTCGGCCCGCCGGTGCTCGGTCTGTTTTCAGTCACCGCCCGAGGTCCCGCGCGGGCCGCTGCGCTGCCCGCTCCTGCCTCCTGTGCGCCTCCTGCGACCCATCGCCGCAGGTCCCCGCGGGCCGCGCGGGCCGGCGCACCCGGTGTACAGCACGGCCCGGCGGGGCAGGGCGCGTGCGCACATCCAGCACCGCCACCGGCCAGCGCGCGGCTCCCAGGGGCCCGGGACAGGGAGGGTGCTCGGCACCCCAGGGGTCTCCCCGGCACCACTGCAGGGGCGCGGGCGCAGCAACACTGGGGCGGGGCCCGGCCGCGGGGCGTTACCTGACACAGACGCGGACCCGGCCGGGCCCTGGCAGCTCGGCGGCTGCTGTATGGCGGCGCTCCTGCGGGTGGCGCTGCCCGGGGCGGGTGCCGTCACGCCCCCGCGATCGTGCGCTGCGGCTGTGGGGGACGCTGCGCTGGGCGCGTCCACGTGCACATTTCCACTAGAAATACTAAAACGTACTGCAGAACATGCGACCCCCGACCTGGGAAATCTGCTTCCGGGTCGGCTGGCAACGGGGAAGCTGGAGAAGCGGGGCCTGCCAGGTCGCGCGCTGCGTGGGCCACTCCCAGGATAGCCTTCTGTGGTGGGCGGGGCCTACCGGTCCTCAGCCCCTCGCACTAGGCATTTCCGGTCGTGCATTTCCGGTCCTGCGTTTTCCGGTCCTGCGTTTTCCGGCCTGCACTTCCGTCTACATAGCCTGAGTCTCCCGCTTTCCTTCATCCGAGGGTGGTGGGTGTCCGATTGATCCGCCTTCCCCCCATACCCCACTGCAACCCTGACTCACGTTCCGGGATTCACTGTTTACAATGAAAAGTGTTGAGTTGTGGAGCCACTTCCACTAAATGCAGCGGTGTTCCCTTGGCAACAACGGGAAAGCAGTTCAAGTCAGAGCTCTTTTGTGAGCAGGTCCTGTGGGGGGGTCGCAGGACACCTGCGGCGCTACCCTTTGAAATTCTTGTCTTTTTCCTTTTAGATGGAAATGTGAGCAGCAAGCTCGCCTGTGTGCAATGTGGAAGTTCACACTGACAGCCACAGAAGTCGGTTTCCATTGTCTTCACTCTGTTGCAGGGGTTTAAGGAGCAAGGACTGGCTCTGACATTGAGGGTCCAGACATCGCTTTAAAAGAGCAAGATCACTGCTTCTATGAATGTGTATGTGTACACGTGTATGCATGCGTGTAGGCATTCCTTTCTCCTTATTTAACTTATTTAATATGTGATAGTTAACATTTCCTGAGATTTATCATCTCGAATACCTTTGAGACAAATGAAGATGACATCCACAGCTTGCATGTCATTATTTTCCAAATATATTGTAATTTCACACTTCACAATTCCTTATCTTTATTCTCAGTCATATGAAAGAGTATTTTTAATTTGAAAGATCTATTCATCTTTTTTTCTCTTTTTCTGAATGTTTCGAGTCAAGTATAGATGAGCAAACTTGTGAAAAGTGTGCTCCTTTTCTTATTTCTAGACACGTGACTGAAATATTTACTTTCTCACATGGACATTTAAAAGCAATGTAAAACTGGATTTTCAATTTTCAATTGACTCATATATACTTATAAATACCAGTGTGAAATATACGAGTTAAAATTTCCTTTGTAAATTCTGCATTTCGTGTTAGAGTATATTTGGCAAGACTGAATCCCAGCTATTCATGTTGCAGAAATTTCTCAACTATTTCCAAAGACACAGCTATCTGAGTTTCTAATGTCTAATAAAATTTCTTCAGCTTTTTTTCTTTTTTTTTGTATTTTTCTTAAATGAAAAGTGGGAGGCAGAGAGACTTTCTCAAGTGACAGGGATCCACCCAGCATGCCCACCAAGGGGCAATACTCTCCCCATCTGAGACATTGCTCCATTGCAACTGGAGTCATTCTAGCACCTGAGGCAGAAGCCATGGAGCCATCCTCAGTGCCCGGGGCCAAATTTGCTCCAGTGCAGCCTTGGGAGGGGAAGAGAGTGACAAAGAGGAAGGAGAGAGGGAAGGGTGGAGAAGCAGATGGGTGCTTCTCCTGTGTGCCCTGACTAGGCATCGAACGCAGGACTTCCACACACTGGGCCAATGCTCTACGGCTGAGCCAACTGGCCAGAGCTTTTTTCGGTGTTTTTTTTTTTTTCTTGAAATATTTTGACTCAAACGGATTTAAATTCTGGAAGATAGCATTCTCTTAAGCAGGGGGACAGTAAAAACTGCTGTTCGTGCCATTTATCCTCCAGGTCTCCAGAGCTGAGATCATTTACCCTGACCTCACTCTTCTCAGATCTGTAGAAATTGGAAACAGATTAAGATATCAAGACTATCTATGATTGGAGGTCAAGAAATCCAGATACCTGAAGCCCTCACCCCCCTTAGTTTTTCTTCATCCACCTTTTTCATTACATAAAGGTCACATGACATAGTTCTGCTGGTATAGACCATCCAGCCTCCAAACCACCTACACTGTCTAATCTTCTGTGTTTCAGTTTTACACATAGTGTGAGCTTGGTGAGACTAAAAGTCAACTGAAGTGATTCCTCTTGGGTGCACATGGGATGCATATTGTTTGCAAGTTCCCTCATTAGAGAATGGGAATTATCTAGAAAGCGTTTAACAGCCCAATTCTCAGGACTCACACAAGAACTCAGTAAACTTATCCCTCTGAGAGAACGATCCAGACATCAGTAGTTTTAAAAACTCATTAGGTGATTCTAATGTGACCCAGTCTAAACGCAGTGCTTCTCACATGCTAATGAGTGTGCATGTCACTTGGGGACATTGTTGAAGGTGATGCAGTGGAGCTGGATCGTGCCTCAGATTCTGTATGTTCAACAAGCCACAGGGTCAACCAAGCTCCTCCTTCTCCTCTGGCAAATAAACATGATTAATAAAAGTAATTAAAAAAATATTAGCAATGATTAGAAATCAGGGTAACTGTAGGATGTCATATTTGGGAAAATTTGACTAACATTTAAAAAAAAGTTAAACAAATTTACAATGACCCATAATAACCGAAATGCACAAGGCCAAGTGAATGTTCACTGTAACTTTTTCTAACTAAAATACTTCCACAGTATCAAAAACGTTTATCCCATCAAGGTGATGCTTGAAAGATGCAGACCCCATAGGCCTGACCTGTGGTGGCACAGTGGATAAAGCATCGACTTGGAACATTGAAGTCGCCAGTTCAAACCCCTGGGCTTGCCTGGTCAAAGCACATATGGGAGTTGATGCTTCCTGCTCCTCCCCCTTCTCTCTCTCACTCTCTATTCTTCTTTCCCCCTTCTCTCTATCCTCTCTGAAAAATCAATAAAGTTCTTTTAAAAAAGGTAAAAAGAAAAGATGTAGACCCTACAGGTGAGTATCTTACCCAGAGTTTCCCCAAATTCAGTCATTTACACATGGGCAGGAACCCCTGAAGGAGAGGAACTCCAGACAGAGGGCTAAGCACTCTGGTCCTGCATGCCACAGGGCACTGGGCAGCTTTCAGTAATTAGCCCAGATGGCTGCTTGGGCAGAACTCATCATTGCAAGGAAGGCAGGAATTCCAGAGCCACATCCATCCACATAGCAGCGCTGCCTTCCAGGAACTCTACGCCCAGCACTACCCCAGCCCTCACCACCGGACTGCCCGTCTGCCACCTGCTGGATCTTCCCAGGCCTTTCCTGTCAGGACAGGTAGGTTCCATATCTCGGCCTGGGTCTGTTGGAAGGATCCTCTTACCTGATTCCGGCCAGCAGGGGCAACATGGCCCAGCAGCAGTGGTTCTTACCGTCTTTGGAAGACTAGGAGAAACCTGCTGTTGCTCAGGTGGTCAGTCACCCTCGTTGTGCCTGTTACTGCAGCTATAAAGACTTCACAGGGTATGAACACTGGGATGGGAGACCAGGAAGAGCTGTTATGGGCTGCGACCAGGTGACCTCACTCACCATCTCAGGTCTTAATAAATATCATACGTTACTGCGTACTTCGGCACTATGGCTTATTTACAGACGCCCACTTTCTCTGTACGCCATTATGCCGCTATACTTTGTATTGCAAACACTTTCCCTCCCTTCTCTCCACACAGTTGGAAGCCTCACTGACCTCTGTTATGGCAATGGCTTTCTTTCCAGTAAGTTGCTTTGTCAATTTAGTTAGTCACACAGGTCAGTCAGTCCCTGCATATTGCTTATAAAACTAGAATCTAGTTCTGCATGGATTAAGGTGTGTGCTTCACCCCTCCACGATGCAAACACACCTGTTCACATGCACACACACACATGCACATGCACACAGCTAAATATTGCATTTATTCTAAATTAGAGCACTCTAATATTAAGAGCTAGAAAGAAATGTATTAGCTGATCTAAGTTGAACTTTTCCAGTAAGTATTCCAGAATAAGTTTCAGCATAGCTAACTGAAAAATTTGTTACGAATGCTGACTTCCAGGCCCCCATCCACCTTATCAAACTAAATTTTCTGGAGTGGATCTTAGGGTCTGACTGGTAAAGCCCCTTTCCTGGTTGGTTTTATGCACAATAATTATTGAGAGCTCTTGGTCTACATTCAACAGATGGAGAGTTATAGATATGTGCTACTGAAATCCAAGGAAGACAATTGTCCTGCCTGCGTCCAGTCCTCCTGATAGCAGCAGGTCTAGAGATTTAGATCTTAATTCAGACATGCTTCCTCCATATCAGGGCATGTCACTGCCCTGCACTTCCAGGAGGATTGGAGAGGATATGCCCACATGATTCAACATTCTCCTCAGATCTGGGGAGGAAAGTGTGGTCCTAGCAAGTGAGAGCTTGCAGAGAAGAGGAAGAGGTAAATGCATGCTTAGCAAACTAACTTTCTGTAGGGTCAGCACTGTACCCTGAGCAGAGCACCCTAGGTGTTCATCCCAGCGGTGAGGGGCCATTATAATTGTTAGCAGGGCCAGTGAAGCCTTGCACATATTTACTAACAAAATACCTAGTCGCAAACTAAGCTGGCGGGCTTATCAGCAAAGTCTGACTCATTGTAACTTAATATAGATAGCTCTTTGTTGGTAGACTTCATCTGTGGCCAAAGCTTTTGTAGGTTATGTTCCCATTTAACAAGGATTTCTGGTCAAAACCGTGCTCCCACATCCTCCTAATGAACAGAGTGTCCCACAAAACAAGGATTCTCGGTCTCCTGATGAAGGCCATTGTGTATCGTAGAACTCCTCTGTCCCTGAACATCAGCCCTAATGAGGTACAGAAGGGCCCTTATTACCCAGACAAAGACATTCCGCGGGTCTGAGAGAGCCGCAGACGGAACTTTTCTCTGCCTCCTGGAAATGAAGCCAAGCTCTCTACTCTCTCCATCCGCGAGGATTGCTGTCCTCCTCTTCATCATTCTCTTCTTTTTTTTTTCTTTCTTTCTATTTTTCAGAAGCTGGAAACGGGGAGAGACAGTCAGACAGACTCCCGCATGTGCCCAAACGGGATCCATCTGGTACGCCCACCAGGGGGGGCGCTCTGCCCACCAGGGGGCGATGCTCTGCCCCTCTGGGGCATCGCTCTGCCGCGACCAGAGCCACTCAAGCGCCTGGGGCAGAGGCCAAGGAGCCATCCCCAGCGCCCAGGCCATCTTTGCTCCAATGGAGCCTTGGCTGTGGGAGGGGAAGAGAGAGACAGAGAGGAAGGAGGGAGGGGTGGAGAAGCAAATGGGTGCTTCTCCTATGTGCCCTGGCAGGGAATCGAACCTGGGTCCCCCGCACACCAGGCCGATGCTCTACCGCTGAGCCAACTGGCCAGGGCCCATCATTCTCTTCTTTATGAGCCAAGTTCCACCAGGTAACAAAATAAGCTCTGTGGAAGCTGGGTAAGAGAACAGTGCCTGGACCTTGTGGGAATCTAGTTCTCTGGGCGGAGGTCCCACTTCCTTTCCCCGGAGAAGTGGTCTCAGCTAAGCAGACACCGTTGGCTGAGAGCCTGTGGCCACGTCTGGTCAGTTCTCTGCAGCCGCTCTCAGGGAGATGAGATGAAGTCGAGAGTGTTTCAAGTGCTGGAAACCCTATCTGTTCCATCTCTAAAATACATGAATTAGGCAAGTTCACGGGCAGTTTCTAGATCTAGATCTCAACCACAACAAGTGGTGCATTTTCTACTCATCTAGATCTCCAAAACTCCTCTACTGACTTTAAGCAAAATGTCTGCAGAGGCTGAGTTACCCTAAGAGCTTTGCCAAAGCTACAGGGGCCCAGGCAGAAGGGATCAGTGAGGGGGTCTCCCTGAGAGGTTTTCTATGAGTCTAAGAACTCTCCAGCTCACTGTTCCTTCATAATGGTCTGACTCTGTCTCATAATGTTCAATGTTAAGGGTTGGGAACCTATGGCTCACAAGCCACATGTGGCTCTTTTTTTTTTTTAATAAATTTTTATTAATGGTAATGGGATGACATTAATAAATCAGGGTACATATATTCAAAGAAAACATGTCTAGGTTATTTTGTCATTAAATTATGTTGCATACCCCTCACCCAAAGTCAGATTGTCCTCCGCCACCCTCTATCTAGTTCTCTGTGCCCCTCCCCCTCCCCCTAACTCTCTCCCTCCCTCCCATGTCCTCCCTCCCCCCACCCCTGTTAACCACCACACTCTTGTCCATGTCTCTTAGTCTCGTTTTTATGTTCCACCAATGTATGGAATCATGTAGTTCTTGTTTTTTTCTGATTTACTTATTTCACTCCTTATAATGTTATCAAGATCCCACCATTTTGCTGTAAATGATCTGATGTCATCATTTCTTATGACTGAGTAGTATTCCATAGTGTATATGTGCCACATCTTCTTTATCCAGTCTTCTATTGAAGGGCTTTTTGGTTGTTTCCATGTCTTGGCCACTGTGAACAGTGCTGCAATGAACATGGGGCTACATGTGTCTTCACGTATCAATGTTTCTGAGGTTTTGGGGTATATGCCCAGTAGAGGGATTGCTGGGTCATAAGGTAGTTCTATTTGCAGTTTTTTGAGGAACCACCATACTTTCCTCCATAATGGTTGTGCACATGTGGCTCTTTTTATGGCTGCATCTGGCTCGCAGACAAATCTTTAATATAAAAAAATAATAATATTAAAAATATAAAACATTCTCATGTATTACAATCCATTCATTTCCTACCGCTCATGTTCATGGTTGCACGTGGCTGGAGCCAATCACAGATGTCCTGCATGACAACACCAAATTTTTATTGGCTAATGCATAATGTACACAGGTTGTTGTATGGCTCTCACGAAATTACATTTTGAAATATGTGGCATTCATGGATCTCTCAGCCAAAAAGTTTTCCATCTCCTGCTCCATGTCAACCTCTGTGGTTTTTATACAAATATTTTCTTTATTGATTTCAAAGAGAGAGAGGCACAATAGAGAGAGAAAGGGAGAGAGAGATGGGGTGGGAAATATCAGCAGACGGAATATTCGTGAACTAGCAAAGGACCACCGCTTGCTCAGGCAAATGGTGGTGAGTTCGTGCTGTGTCCTATTTTTATTCACAAGATTTCAAAAAGCTTGTTTACTTAAAAATTGCCATACCATCAAGCATAACCTTTACTTAAAGATACATGGAATACATCTGCATGATAGCTTAATAACAATACAATATTAAAAAGCTTTAACTCTTATTGCTTCTATGCTTTCCACAACATTCCCCTCTTTATCTCAAGGAATAGCTTTGAAGGGAACAGCAAAATTATGAGAATGTTTTACTGAGAAGAGAGTCTAGCAACCACCTTCGGTCAAATAGACCCGTTTAAGTGACCTGCCTTCAAATCACAAAACAATTCTCTTGGAAAAACATTCTTTTCTTGTTGGCTGAGTTCCTATCCAAGGTCATGCAATGGATTATTTCACATTTCCCCTTTTTTTGTTTATGCTGAATGTTATGAAGCATCACAGTAAACACAACCTTCTGTCATTCATTCCTTATTTCTCTTTCTTTGATTCAACAGACTATATATAAAAGAAAACATAGAATTAATACTATTATAAAGCATCCCACAGTGGATTCCAAAAAGCCTTTAATATGTTCAATAGGATTTAATTGTGATTAATAATCCATTAATTCCTTCAATATAGGTTGACCTGTCAGGATTTCTAATTTTCTTTGAAAACTTCATGAATATGACTTTGTAATTTAATGATTTCTTTAGTTACATTATTATGATTTAACAAATGATTTTTAACATTTTCCTAAGGGAAATAAGTATGATTTTAAGGAATAGGGGTTACACCAAAAGTAGTTACATTCTAATTTCATCTTAGCTTAATTTGTCTTTGCAGGCTAACAATTTGATCTCTTAACACAATCATAGTCTGTTCTAAATTTTTAACTTTAGTTTTAATGTCATTATCTATATGTTATTGAGAAGTTCACAGTTGTTCAGAATCTTCATGCCATTTTTGTATAAAGTCCACAGTCTGTATACTTTGATGTAAAGCAACTCCAGATATAGCAGCCGTGGTGGTTACAGCTATTAAGCCTATAATGATGATGATAATCAGTACAACTAGTCTCTTAGTTTGCTACAAGGACTTAATAAGATGTTGTAACAGCATCATAGAAGGGAAACCCTGCCACATCTGATGCATCTGTACTGGAATCCAGACTCCTGTTCGGGTTCTTTTTTTTTTTTTTTTTTTTTTTTGTATTTTTCTGAAGCTGGAAACGGAGAGAGACAGTCAGACAGACTCCCGCATGCGCCCGACCGGGATCCACCCAGCACGCCCACCATGGGCGATGGTCTGTCCACCAGGGGGTGATGCTCTGCCCCTCCGGGGCATCGCTCTGCCGCGACCAGAGCCACTCTAGCACCTGGGGCAGAGGCCTAGGAGCCATCCCCAGCACCCGGGCCATCTTTGCTCCAATGGAGCCTTGGCTGCGGGAGGGGAAGAGAGAGACAGAGAGGAAGGAGGAAGGGGGGGTGGAGAAGCAAATGGGCGCTTCTCCTATGTGCCCTGGCCAGGAATCAAACCCGGGTCCCCCGCACGCCAGGCCGATGATCTACCACTGAGCCAACCGGCCAGGGCTCAGGTTCTTAAAATGTAAAGACTTTGACTATTTTTATTAAAAAGAATAGAAGAGTTAATACATGTATAAAAAGCACACTTATTGCAAGTTATTGAATAATTTTCAGCTGTCCATTTGATTTCACCTATAATAAACATATAAGGCAATAAAACACAAGTAGATATGAAATGTGTTTCATTTTTCTTAAAGATTAACATAATATGATTAGAAAGATAATTTCTCCAGATATTTTCTTTCTATGCTAACATATGTTTAAGTGTTGTGGCTACTTTCTACAAATGATATATTATAGGACCAAATTTTATATGAGGAGCTCGAGGTGACACCCCTCCTCTATGCCGTATGATAATATGATTACTTTGATCACCAGCTGCAACTAAACCATTGTTCTTATGCCACTTTAAATCAGCACCCTGCACTTTAACCCGGGCAGAGCTATGAGGGCTTTAATCTATGACATTTCATGCACAGATGTATTACTTTTAAATATGTATCTTGGTAACAAATGTTTTTTTTTTCCTTCCCCTTTACTGTTATCTTTGACAATAGAGAGCCAAGCTTGAGCTTCTATTTTTAAACAATGTGGCTCATGTCCTATACATATAGGTAATCCCTCAACTCCTGTTGTATAATTTTCTAATTTTATGCCTTCTTCCAAAAGTGATGAGAAATCTCTATCATTCAAAGATCCTGGAAGCCAATAAGAATCATTAAGAAAAATAGGAAAGGCACTATCTTCCTAATGAATAGCTCTACTTAATGGAGGATTAGGATCATATGCCTAATAATTAAAATTTTCAGCTCTACGCACCGGAACTGTTACCAAAGCAATCATTGCTAAAAACAGGTTAGAAGCATTTTCTTCTTTTCTAGTAGCTTGTAGCATTTTTTTTTTTTTTTACCATTAAAGGTCAGCTTTTTAAGTTGACCCCAACTTGGTATTTTAGTCTTTTCAATACCAAGCAGTAGCACCTTTAAGGTGCTTCTTTTGAAATTCATTTCTTCTATCTCAGCAATGGGCTGATATGGAAAGAATCTATTGTTATTATTCATGTTATTAGTTTAATTCTGTGAGCAGGAATCCAAAGGACTTCACCGGATTCTGCAATGACACAAGCAAACCGTCTTCCCCAATGTTGCACTATACCAGGTACCTATTGATCCAACTCATTTTTATAATGCACAGGTTGATTAATCTTAGAACTGTTATTTTTTATACAATATCTGTCTGCAGCAGTCAAATTATCTTCATGTCCTCGGGCAGAGAAGTTCCCTCAGTGAGTGTTCTGAGGATCTGCTGACTGACCCGAGGATCACAGGTGGATTTCAGGTAAGTTTCCTTAATTTTATTTTAGTTTATATTTTGGGAGGAGGTATTTCCTTTCACTTGGGTCCTTATAGAGTTCATAGAGTAGGGAATGGAAAACTAGGGAGTGACGGGGTTTTAGGCAGAGAAGTGAGGATTGATGAAGTTTAATATTAAATCTGAACACAGAGAAAGTCGACATCTTTCAAATGCTAAATTAACCCCAAAAGTAAATTCCAAAGGAAATGGACCCCATAGCTGGGACAGTGCTGGGTGAGCAGTTATGGAAACTGGGTGGGCCAGGCTAAGAGCACTTAGTGTTGCAAAGTGACCAGTGAGTTTAAGGAGACACCAGACTAGGATTGCAGGAAAATTTGAGGAAAGATTTATTTCAGCTACTTTGACTGCTGGGGTTGAAGTCTCAAATCAGTAGCCCCTAGTGACCAGAGCTTTGGGTTGTTATAAGCCCTAACCACAGCTGGTGCAGGAAGCTATTTCAGGGAAGCACACACTAGGGGTTACTTATCATGGTAGTTCATCTCTATTTGCAAGTCTTTTCACAACTGTTGCTAGCAGCTTGTTTTGTGGTTTCTAGCTTAGTTTGTAAGTTTGAATAGAAATTATAAAAATTTTCTAACTGGGGGTGGCAGAGAGCATACAAAATACAAGAAATGGCATTTATTTCTGCTAACAATTTTTACAATTTCCTGGCACCTTGTCACATTCTCCACTGGTTTTATTTTAGTCTTAATCAACTCCTTGATTTATTTTCCTCTATAGGGATAGGAGAGTAAGTGCTTTGGAGAACTATTAATTGGATTTTTGTCTAATTTTTGCCTCTTTATGTTATTCTGGACTATTGATGAGCTGTCTTGAATTTCTCCTGAGTTTGGCATAGAAGCAGCTGGCTTTCCTGAGGGTTATGCGAAGCCCTCCCTGTTTTAGGAACAGCAGGTCTAGTTTCTTTCTATTTTGTAAAACTATTTCCTCTATGTAAACAAACATGAGGCATAATATATACTAGAATACACAATAGAGGCTTATTCTATTTTAAACTTTTTTTGTACAAACCTTTTACTTTTAATAATTTTTACAAACCTCTGTAACTTATATAAACCTTTAACATTTTATGAACTTTAAATATTTAACTTTTATAACACTTTTCCTTTTCTTTAAAATTATTTCTATACTTTATATTTTATTGTTAAAACTGTATAATTCTTGCCCTGGCCGGTTGGCTCAGCGGTAGAGCATCGGCCTAGCGTGCGGAGGACCCGGGTTTGATTCCCGGCCAGGGCACACAGGGGAAGCGCCCATTTGCTTCTCAACCCCTCTGCCGTGCTGTCCCTCTCTGTCTCTATCTTCCCCTCCCGCAGCCAGGGCTCCATTGGAGCAAGGATGGCCCGGGCGCTGGGGATGGCTCTGTGGCCTCTGCCCCAGGCGCTAGAGTGGCTCTGGTTGCGGCAGAGCGACGCCCCGGAGGGACAGAGCATCGCCCCCTGGTGGGCAGAGCGTCGCCCCTGGTGGGCGTGCCGGGTGGATCCCGGTCGGGCGCATGCGGGAGTCTGTCTGACTGTCTCTCCCTGTTTCCAGCTTCAGAAAAATGAAAAAAAAAACTGTATAATTCTTTTTCTAGTTAATCATTACTGCTTATTTCTAAAACCTTTAATCTTTAGTGACAACTAAGCTAGTAATAAGTAATTTTGTTTTTAAAATATATTTCTTTTTCAGGTGTCTTCTCCCTAAGTAGCTTTTCTTCTGGTGAAGGGACTTATAACCCCTCTTTGTATGACTTGTAGTAGCATATATATTATGCTACTCAACATTTGTTAAACCACATAGAAAAGAAAGCCTGTATCAGCAAACAGTGTCATAAATCCCTTAGTGACCAGCCATACCTTCATCAACATAAGTAAATTTATACCAGAAGTAAATCATATGAGTGACATCTTTTTGGGAAAGCCTTCAGTAAATGTTCTGCCTTTAGACGACACGAGAGAACTCACACTGGGGGGAAACCATACGGATGTCACCTTTGTGGGAAAGCCTTCAGTCAGTGCTCTGCCCTTAGACGACATGAAGGAACTCACAGTGGAGAGAAAATTTTGAACGCCTTCAGTAAATATTCTGACCTGAGATGACATGGTATTAAAAGTGTAACGAATGTAGAAGAAAAGCCAATCACAACTTTGACATTATACACACCCGAGGACTCACACATTGAAGAAACACTGTATCAGTGTGGAAGATCCCACAGTCATCCTTACTCCTCTGACATATGCAAATGTGTATGAAAGAGAATCAGTTGTATGACAACCTGGTCAGTGGTCTGATCCTAGGAGACACAGGAGAACTCACTGGAAATAGAAGGAATGCAGTCTTCAGCAACAGCTCTAAACTTCACACTAGAGAACTCAGACAGGGGAGACCCCTTAGGTCTATAATCAATGTAGGAGGATTCTGTTTATAACCTATGGCTAAACAAAATGAGCAAACCCTGCTTAGGAGAACCCGAAGTCTGTAATCACTGTGAACAAAGAAGTATTCAGCCACGCTCCTGGCATGGTGCGTAGAATAAAACTCAGTGATAGAATAACCACTAGAACAGGATGAAAGACGGTGAAACCTCTCGAGAAATACCAATAACTTATTGGTATTTCGTGAGAAGTGATTTGGTGATAATTGGTGAGAAACCCCTTATTCAGAGAGGATGCTGTGGCCCATATGAGCATTCAGACTGGACAAAAGACTCAGTGTCATGGAAGAAGTCTTCAGCAACCAGTCATTTTATAGTCACCATAACAGTTCTCACACTGAAATGACAGCAGTCCTAAAATGGAAGTGGAGAAAGCTTCAGCTAGATCTCACACCAGAAAGCTCAGTCTAAGGAAAAACAAACTCTAAGAGAGCCTTAAAATACTATTTAGCATGTAATTTGGAATTTTGAGAACAATAATCATTGAGAAAATATGGTATATAAATACAAGATAGCATAATCTGGAAATATTATGTGCAGAATTTTATAAGAAATTAAACTTTTTTCAATAGACTATTGCTTGTAAATATTAAACAATAAACCCTGTTGCCAATAAGAATCAGTGCTGGTGAAGTTCCAGTTTTTCTTCCGCACTTGTAAACGTGGAAATACGAGTCTGCATTCTTTGGCAGGTGGGTTACAGATACAGCCTTTCTCCTCAGTTGTCCCTTTTCTCCAACAGCTCCTTTCACGGGGCTCACCAACGTCACCTGTCTCCATCTGTGCCCTGGTGGTGACAGCAGAGGCCTTCACTCCACTGGAGAGGGTGCTGAGGGCCATGAGGGCCTTGTCATAAGCACCCAATATGAACACTGTAAGGTCCTAGCCCTGTCTCTGTACCCTGCCCCTCCAGGCCAAGGATTTGGTTGTTTTTACCACGATGCGTCTGACTTGGACTAAGTGGGCAAGAGTCCATACCAGAGGCCCATCCTGCACTCAGCTGAGTCCCGAGTGATGGACTTGTTCCTTCCCCAAGCTGAGCCACACCTGTGCTCCCCACCGTAGTTGTGAAATCTCCAGCAAGATAAAAAGAAACCCAACAGAGAAGATTCACAGAGGGTCACATGAGCCTTGGCAGTTCTTCTTTGATCCGCCAGGGGTTGGGGTTTGATTAAGAGACACAGCCCTGGCTGGTTGGCTCAGCGGTAGAGCGTCGGCCTAGCGTGCTGAGGACCCGGGTTCGATTCCCAGCCAGGGCACACAGGAGAAGCGCCCATTTGCTTCTCCACCCCTCCGCCGCGCTTTCCTCTCTGTCTCTCTCTTCCCCTCCTGCAGCCAAGGCTCCACTGGAGCAAAGATGGCCCGGGCACTGGGGATGGCTCTGTGGCCTCTGCCTCAGGCGCTAGAGTGGCTCTGGTCGCAACATGGCGACGCCCAGGATGGGCAGAGCATCGCCCCCTGGTGGGCAGAGCGTCGCCCCTGGTGGGCGTGCCGGGTGGATCCCAGTCGGGCACATGCGGGAGTCTGTCTGACTGTCTCTCCCTGTTTCTGGCTTCAGAAAAATGAAAAAAAAAAAAAAAAGAGACAGAAGGAGGGAAACCTCGCATCACTGACCATTGGTGTCCTTGGTCAGTCCACGGACCTTCCGGCCAGGAAGGCATGTCCACAAGCCCCGCCCCTGCCCATGTCCGCTCATGTGCGGTCTTCTGTTTCCCTTCTGTGGGCACTCCAGGGTTGGGGTCTGAAATTTTGGGATGTGCATGTACTTGAAACCCCAGTGTCCTTCTCATGTCCTTTAATTGTTGGTGAACCTGCCCCCATGCTGACCATGATAAAGGCCCAGGAATCCAGGCTTTGCCCTTCGGGTCAACCTTGTGGGGACAGAAGGGTGCTCAGGGCCTACCCCCAGTTGGTGAGCGCCCAGCACGCCCACCCTGCCCCCCAGAAGCTGCCTGTACCCTCTCCTCTTGCTTGTGCCCCAGTGGCACATGTCCCACCTGCCTCTGCCCGGACAGTAGCATCAACTCTCAAGACCACCCTCCTGTGACTGAGGGTCCTGGGCCCAGCTTGAAAAATGAGTCCCCTATCCCTCGGAAATTCTACAAAGCGGCTTTCATCTTGCTGGTCTCATTCTTTTAATTATTAATCATTCCTTTGTTTCTGCACCTATTCAGTTGGAAGCTGTGGGAATTTTGAATGCCATCAACAATGTTTTCCCGTGAAAATTTTCCCGAACTCTATGTGTTGACTCCCACTTATTTTATTTATTTATTTATTTATTTATTTATTTATATTTTTTTTACAGAGAGAGAGTCAGAGTGAGGGATAGACAGGGATAGACAGACAGGAACAGAGAGATGAGAAGAATCAATCATTAGTTTTTCGTTGCGCATTGCGACACCTTAGTTGTTCATTGATTGCTTTCTCATATGTGCCTTGACTGTGGGCCTTCAGCAGACTGAATAACCCCTTGCTCGAGCCAGCGACCTTGGGTTCAAGCTGGTGAGCTTTTTGCTCAAGCCAGATGAGCCTGCACTCAAACTGGCAACCTCGGGGTGTCGAACCTGGGTCTTCCGCATCCCAGTCTGACGCTCTATGCACTGTGCCACTGCCTGGTCAGGCGACTCCCACTTATTTAATGTCACTTATTTCAATCAGGGTATTTTACACTGTAAAAATTTACAGGGTTTTGTCCAGAATACTCTACACAATTATTTCTAATTGAACCTTTATTTCGGCTGTGTTGTGTGTTGTCAGTAATCATGTTCTGTTTATATTATGTACTGATGAAATGTATGGGTGCACAATTATATATTAGATACATTTATTTCATACCTACACTGTAGTGAAAGGACATCTTTATCACTTACCAAGTGATCACACCACTACTTGTTGAGTGTTTGCGTTTGGTGTTTAGGTTCAATATGGGTGTTGGTTCAAGGATAGCATTTGCATCACTGCGAATAAATGGAAAAATCCCCCATGTGAGAACCTTCATTTTGCTTGTTGTAAGCAAATACAGTTAATTGTTAAAAACGAAACCAAAAAACAAACAAAATAAAAAACACAGACTAAAAAAGAGCTTAAACGGTGGCTGATGGGATTAGGGATTTATCCTCCTGCCAGCCTTATTTTCCGGGCTGTGGCTGGGAAGAGGTGGGGAAGGAACAGCTATAGTCAAGAGCAGGGTTCCCCAAACTATGGCCCGTGGGCTGCATGCGGCCCCCTGAGGCCATTTATCCAGCCCGGCGCACTTCCAGAAGGGGCACCTCTTTCATTGGTGTCAGGGAGAAGAGCATAGTTCCCACTGAAATACTGGTCAGTTTGTTGATTTAAATTTACTTGTTCTTTATTTTAAATATTATATTTGTTCCTATTTTGTTTTTTTACTTTAAAATAAGGTATATGCAGCCTGACCAGGTGGTGGCGCAGTGGATAGAGCGCTGAACTGGGATGCGGAAGGACCCAGGTTCGAGACCCTGAGGTCGCCAGCTTGAGCGCGGGCTCATCTGGCTTGAGCAAAGAGCTCACCAGCTTAGACCCAAGGTCGCTGGCTCCAGCAGGGGGTTACTCGGTCTGCTGAAGGCCAGCGGTCAAGGCACATGTGAAAAGCAATCAATGAACAACTAAGAAGTCGCAACGCGCAACGAGAAACTGATGATTGATGCTTCTCATCTCTCTCCGTTCCTGTCTGTCTGTCCCTGTCTATCTCTGCCTCTGTAAAAAATAAAAATAAAAAAAAAAAGTATATGCAGTGTGTATAGGGATTTGTTCATAGTTTTTTTTTATAGTCCGACCCTCCAATGGTCTGAGGGACAGTGAACTGGCCCACTTTTTACTGCATGAGTAAAAAGTTTAGGGACCCCTGGTCAAGAGGGTCCTGTGGCCCAGTGCCAGAGCTGACTGTCTCCTGTCCAGCGTTGCTGCTAGAGGCAGAGACATGGGCTGGAGGTCTCTGATCCTGCCCCATGACCTTGCAGAATGCAGGTGGCCATCATACTCTAAGAGACAGCCCGCGCACCTGGGAGATGAAGGTCACAGCTGTTAGTCCCCAACAGGGGCTTGACTGACGGATCACAGTGGGATGCTAGAGGGAAATGAATGAGGGAGGTGGGCTCTGTAGGAGGAGCTGGTGGAGGAAGAAGGACTGTGAGCACCTGGGGTCTGGGTCTCTGCCCACATGAGCCAGGCACAGGCCTGAATGTGTGCTCAGTACCTCACAGGGACACTGGGCACCACACTCAGCTTCAGCACAGGTTTTATTGTTCATGTATCTTCAAGGATTGCTATACTTACAAGGTTACATTCCTTGCAAAATTCTAATTTCAATATAACAAGATCACTTTCTTGCCTACAAATTATGCCCCCAATTTTTAAATAGGTAATTTCTGAAACTCTCATGTACTTGCGGAGATGTATGTGAAAGGATTCATTGATGAAATTTCACACACATACTCGCATTTTCTGATACAATATATAACTGAACTGTCCTCTGCTTTTACTCTAAGAGGGCTGGCTCCTCAGGATTGACTAAGCAGTGTGATTCCTGAAGGACTTGGCTTCCCAACGCTGAGGGTGTTGGTACACTATGAGTCCTCAAAACACCTCAGTGTTGTTTATGAGCATGAAGTTTCCCCTGATTTGACACTGAATGACCCCGTCCAGAGAATGGTCTCTGAGAAGCCATGGTTTCCTTCCAACGCACTCCTTCTGCCCCATGTTCTTGTTCTCCCTCATCCTTGTTCCTGGGGCAGGAAAAGCCCCTGAGGGTCCCAGGGAACCGGAAGTCATGATGTCAGACACCACACATCTGACTCTCAGCGTGAGCAGTTTCAATTGCTAGTAGATTCTATACAAAGATGAAAAGAAAGCCAAGTGAGGGACGTGAAATAAATATCGACACAATAAACTGGAAAGATGCAGAGAACTTTTGATGTTACTTGTATAACTTGAAGGAAATATGGACCGCTCACATCTTAATGTCTGATACCTCACCAAAGCCCAACCCTGCCGGAGCTGGTGAAGCCAGATGGACCATGAGGTCAGTCCCACAGAACGCCAGGTCCTCCTTTCAGTGTCCCCAACCTTGAGTTTCTTCTCCTAGGAGCCATTCATTTGTCCTGAGTTCCACTGTCATTTATCCTGGAAGAGAGTTGATAAATCTAATCAGGGCTACACTCTGAGGACACTCTCAGCTGCACTCATGTCCTCTCTAGTGAGGGAGCACCAAGGGTGACATCTCCTAGTTAACCCTGTACCTGTGTGAGTGACATGGAAGGAGTGAATGTGGAGTCCAGGGACTGGGAAGCACAGAGGCAGGAGGGACACGGCCAGAGGGTCTCAGAGCATGACGGTGCTTTGGAGTCTCCCTCCCAGTCTGGGGGGATCCCCGCCAGGGGTGGTATGGAGTTCTGTCTCTCATCCCAGGGCCGAGCTCTGAAATCCATGGGTGTCTCTGCTCAGACCTGTCCCTACCCATTCTGTCCTGTGGCCTGTCCTGAAGGGATTTGCCTATAATTTCTAAAGCTGACCTGAACCCCTCTACAGGCTGTTTTTGTCCTCTTCTCCTGTTTCATTTTACCTTCAATAACACATTTTCTAGCAAACTTAGGGATCTGATCACCACCCACACCCTTAGGGGCCAACAAAGTTCCCTCACCATTCACTTAGTGGATCCTCTACCCTGACCTCCCCTGTTATTTTACTTTCAATAATAATATTAGTATCATTAACAGCACTGCCATTTTTTTTAAATGGCCAGACAAGCTCAGAAATAAGAAACACATATAATATGCTACTTGGCAGAACTTTATTAATCTTGAAAAGACCTGAAAAAATACAACTTTAATATAAAACTTCATAAACAAAAGGTACAAAGTCATGGGAACCTTCCACCCTGTTTCCCATTGAAATCATCCAGCTCACACAGTCCCACTCAGGACTGGTGGTGTGTGACTGTGTCTGGGTCACCATGCTGGGCCCTTTCCGTCACCACGAGACAGGCAGGGCTCACCTCCTGCAGACCCAGACAGGGCTGCCTGTTCACATTAAATTTAAGGGCTCTTTATGCAAGTACATGAATTTATTATTCAATGGCTTTAAGTTTTAAAAATACTATTTCACATGTTACTTCTATATATAAAATCTATAGTTCATAAAAATAAAAACTACCATTTCAAATATCACCTTAGCAGCATAATTCAAAACTTCAGTAATTATAACAAATTCACATAACCATTAGACAAGATTTACTAAAAAAAAAAGAAAAAAAGAAAAAGAAAGGAAAAAACCCAATTGTTACTCCACTACTTGGAATAACGCCCACACAGAAGTTCATAGCAGAAATTTTATATACACAAGAAAAGACACAGTCATTGCACGTGTTTGTCCCCGGCATGATCTGGGTCTCCACCCTCTGTCCCCCAGACCTGCAGGAGAGTCTCTGATCACCAGCAGAACCTGCTCCTGGTGACATCCCCTCTGGAGGTCAACAGTCAGCTCCAGGTCACCAAACCTGGAAAACAAGTCTTTGTGTCCCGGGGTGACTCACTGGCCATCGCTCTCTTCAGAGGAAGAGGACACCTGAAGGTCCTCACAGAGGACACTCAGAGGGACCCGGGTACAGGGTACATCTTCCTCATCTGGGATGGACAGGCTGTGACCAGGAGGGGCTGGCTTCTCAGCGGGAGGGACGGAGGGAGCTGTTATGAACCTGGAGCTCCACAGGCCCCTGTCTGACCTCATGAAGACCATGCGGAGGGGCTGGCCAGGAACGTGTGGACTGGGTGTCACCTGGATCCGTGGCAGGCCGGACAGTCCTGAGGAGAGGGCCCTTACGGGGAGGCATGCCAGGGCGCTGTCCCTGAGCAGGTGTCAGGCTGGGGACCTGAGGTTTCCCTGCAGGTCTAACTCAGGGGGACGGGCTGGAGGACGGGCAGTCTGGAGAAACTGAAACTCTGGTTCCTGTGAGTGCTCCTTGGGCCACAGGCAGGGCCTGAGTCTGGGCTTCTTGTGGGGGTTCTGGCTGGTCTGGGTCAAGGTCAGAGCAGCTCTCTTTCCAGAAGCCTGGATGCCGAGATTGGAGTCCTGACCCAAACTTTGTGCTGCCAGAATCTGGGTGGTCTGTGAGGTCACGTATGGGTGTCTGGTCGGTGGCCCACTGCTGAGACTGGAGTGGGCCACACGTTTGCTCTTGGTCGTGTGCACGAGCGTTGGTCTGTTTGGATGCTGTCAGAGAACAGAGCACACAGGTTACGTGTTAGGATCACACACCATCAAATACAAAATACAATTAAAAAATGCAAAGCTAAACCTAAGCACTTAATACAAGATATACACAGTAAAGATATTCCAGCAGTTCATGGAGAGATGATGAGGTTCTTGATATCACTGCTGGTCAGTAACAACTGCATTAAAAATTCCCCTTGTATACCATTTCTGACATCATATAAAACACCCACAAAGCTTCTTACAATGCTTCCTGTTAATGATGTTGGTGCAGGACACGTCCCTTCACACCATTTTCAATAAATTGATACAATCATGGTGCTTGGAAAGCAGTTTAAGGACTAGCAAGTGTGGGCAGGTCATTTGAGTGTTAGGACCCCAATGGTAAGATGCCAGTTGTCCCCTGAGTGATAGCCCTTTGGAAGCATTGAGTGAGCTCAGGACAACACTGCCCCTAGCCTGCTGGGAGCAGACAAGTAAGGGAAAGGCAACATCAGAGCCACCAACAGCAATGACACAGGGACACTACACTCTAGAAGCCATGTGGGTCCACACTGAAGCTTACACTCCCCTCACACGGAAACCATTGTGGGAAGTCAGAGTGATCCCAAAGGGGAAAAAGACTGGAGAAGGGGGACACTCACCCTCACATAGTCACAGGTTTCTGTCTGATCCTTGAAGGAGTGCTGAGGGGGTTCTCCTGGGAAACCTCTGGACCAGAGCCTGTCTCTGCTGCTCCTCGTCCCTGCAGGACATGACAGGTGAGTGAGAGTCCCTGCATTTCTCATTTCCAATGGGGAGAAACCCATCATCATCCCAGGCTCATTGCCTGTGACCCTGTTATCCAGGGAGTGAGGCCTGGGCCTTGGCCAGACTGGACTTTCCTCCACTCAAAACACTGCCTCCTCCTGGGAGTCCTCCAATTTTTTTGTGAAGGACTTCCATTTGAAGTACTTTGCCTGCCTCCTTGCCCTTGCAGATTAACAGATGCTGCCTCTCAAGTACCCTCCCCTTCCACATTAGAGCCCCCCAGTATAGGAATGACCACCTGAGTGTGACCCCTGGTGGACATGGCAGCTTGCCCAACATCTCCATGCCCCTGTTGCTGCCCGGACGAGGCCATGCAGACAGTGCAGGAATGGGCACACTGGATTCCAGGCCCCCAAGAGATTGGTTCTATCCTCCCACATGCTCACCTTGACCTCTGCTCAGTCTCCCTGGCAGTGCTGTTGGGAGGTCCTACAGCCCGCAGGTCTCGGGGGCTCCATGGCTTGCGGTTCTCCTTCATCTGCTTGGGGCCCAGGGGCTGGGGGGTCAGAGCCCCACCCCAATGCTTCATGGGACACCTGACACTGTTTGCCTTGTGCCCGAAGGCCAGGCAGTTCTTGCACTTCACCTGTAGGGGGAGCAAGCGGTCACGTCACAGGCTGGTTTCTAAGAGGACTTGGAGGACAGACTCAGGGATGTGAGTATGGGTGATGAAGAGGGACCTAAACACGGGCTCACTGGGCCCCCAAATATTGAAGATGTTAGGGTGGATCCTGAGACTCATGTTAGTTATGGGAGAACAGGAAAAGCGAGTGGAGGACTAAGTGTGAATACATAGACACAAATAAAAATATGTGGACACGAAACAGCTGCCTATGGCACTAGCTATGAAATGTGGTTGTTGTTCTGAGACTCAGGAGCATCAGCCTCACCAGCTATTTTGTGTCCAAATACTTGTATTGAGGACATCACAAGCTCTGTGGTCCTTGGAAGGGAGAAGGGAACTCAGTTCTGGGCACTGAACTTGCCAGGTCCAAATCCTGAGTCTGTCGTCCATGCCCGCCCTGGTTCCTGACACAGCCAAGTATCTACTTACTCTTGGGTCCTGCTCCTCGGGGCGGGGAGCCTTGTGTGCCACGGGGGCCCTCTGTTGCTTCTTCCCTCGCTGCGCAGTTAAGGGTCTGCAGGGCCCGAGCTGGGGGGAAGTACCTGCCATCTCCAACTCCACCTTAAATCTGAGTTCTGTCTTTCTCAGTTACAGAATTAGGAAATTCCTGAGGAAAGAGAGAGAGAGAGATAAATAAACTCCACATTTCAAATCACACATAGAAAACAGTTCCTCGTTGACCCTCTCTTCCACACAGGGAAGATGGGACAGCATGATCACTCAGAAAAACTGCTGTCTCTCTCTGGGAGACCTCATTTCTAGACTTTGGGCCAGGCTCCCATAATTACCAGCCACCTGGGCAGGACCCTAAACTTAAACACCCGGGGCTAACCTGGTGAGTTTTGATGAGTCGTTTAAGAGAGTTTGATTAGGTCCATCCCAACCCCTCAGAGCAGGACAGAGTAAGGCAGTATTTCCCCAGACTGACACCATCCTCAGTGCTGCAGGAATACTGGGCCCCCATATAGAAGAGAAAAATTAAAGTACGCTCTCGTCTAAAATGTGAAGCTCCCAGGAACAGAAAGTACAAGAACTTCCAAGTACATCTTCTCTGAGGCAAAGTTATATTCTCCTCTCCTAGACAAGGAGCTTCACAGATCAGGGTCTGGGCTATTTATTCTCTTTTATCTTTCTATCTCCACTGCCTAAAATTTACCAGTTTGCAATGAATGTGAGACGAGTATGTTAGAACTGAGTCTGAACAAATCAGTCATCCTGGCTTTACGTGCTCTTAGGCTGGTCCACCCTCTCTCCATTACAGCTCACCCACAGGCTCCCACCATCCCAGCGATGAGTCCATTTCATTTGAAATTTACTTTGGGGTTAAATAGCATTTGAAGATGACAAATTTCCCTGTGCTCAGATTTACTATGAAACTTAAGGAATCCTCACTCCTCTGCCTAAAGCCCCGTCACTCCCTAGTTTACATGCCCTACTCTTTGAACACTATAAGGACCCAAGTGACAGGAAATACCCCAAAAATAAAAATAAGAAAGACAATATTCAGGAAACCTACCTGAAACCCAGCTGTGATCGTCCGGTCCTTCAGCAGTTCCTCAGAACACTCAATGAGGGAATTTCTCTGCCCGAAGAGATGAAGCTTCCAGGGAAACTGAGGACGGGTCACTGGGGGGCGTTTCCATTTCTTCTGACCTTTAAGCTGGTTGAATATCATGTGATGGGTGGAAGGTGACCATACAATTAGCATAATGCCCTTGGATGGAAGGCAGTCTTGCAGGAATGCCCTGTCCTTGGTCCTTTACAGTTCTCAGGACTTTTCATCTTAGATGCACTTGTGTGCTTATGGTCAGGAATCTGTACCTTCTGAGTGGTCAGATGCATGTGAGGTGAGCTGTGTAGTAATGCACTGAGGATCGCGTTCTGCGGCCCTGAGCCCCTCCGCACTCTGTGCAGCCGTTTCTGTCTACCTCTCTCGGGCTTGTCATGTTGTTGCACTGCAGCTGTTTCTATGACTCACTAGTCTTCTCCTGTGTCATGCAGACCTCCTGGCCCCCACTGCCCGCAGACCCTGTCTGCCACTGTTGTCCCCTGTCTCAGGGAAGCTGACCACTCTAGGGAATTCATGGGGATGGAGCCCACAGATCTGTCTCTTTGAGAATGGCTTGTTCTGCACTGTGCCTGGTGACTCATGCTGACCTCGAGTCACCCCCTGCGGACAGATGGAGCTCTACAACCCTCCTGTGCAGCCTTCTCCCGTGGGTGGATGCGGCCTCCACTCCTGGGGGGTGGCGCCTGATTCCTCCTGTCGTTCCTGTTCCCTCTGCCCGGGTCGGGGTTTGATTAAGAGACTTCAAGGAGGGAAACTCTCACTACCCCATTGGGGCACTAGGTTGGCCCATGGACCTTCCCTGGCTCCAAGGGGCTTTCACAAGCCAAGTCCCCGCTGGTGCCCGCTGGGGTAGGGTCTCCTGTTTCCTTTCTGTGGGCACTCAGGGGTGTGCTTTTGTTAATTGTGGGTGAACCTGCCCCCATGCTGATCGTGCTAAAGGCCCTGGAATCCAGATCCTGCCCTTCGGGTCCATCGTGTGGGGGCGGCGGGGCGCGCAGGGAATTCGTACAGGTGACATGCGCCCTGCCGTCCAGCCCCGAAGCTGCCTGTGCCTCCTGCTACGGCATCTGCCCGGAGTGGCACCCCGTCCACTGCCTCCTCCCCGGACTGGAACGTCCAGTCTCGGGACGGCCCTCCCGTGGGTGAGGGGCCCAGGCCCTGCCTAAAAATGAGTCCCTTTTCACCTGGAAATTCTCCAGAGTGGTGCTCACCGGGTTCGTCTCGTTCTTTTAATTATTGATCGTTCCTTTATCTCCTCAGCGCTTCAGAAAGAAGCTCTGAGCATTTTAAATGCCATGAACAATGTTTGCTCTTAAAAATATTCCCCAACTCGGACTCTATGTTGACTAACACTTAATTGTTGTCGCTTATTTCAATGAGGGGTTTTTAACAGGATTTTGTCCAGAACACTCTAGGTAGGAATTTCTAATTGAACCTCTGTGTTGGCTGTGTTGTGTTTTGTCAGCAACATGCTCTAGTTTACATTATATACTCATTAAGTATACGATAGACAATTTTACATTAGATACATTCGTTTCATACACACTCTGTAGTGAAGGACATGTTTATCACGTACGATGTGATCACACCACTACTTCTAGAGTGTTTGCCTTTGGAGTTTAGGTTCTGTATGTGTTGGGTGAGGGGAGCATTTGCATCTCTGAGGACAAAAGGTGAAAATCCCATTTAGGAGAACCTTCATTTTGCATGGGGGATGCACGTTAATAATTAAAAAACACAAGAGACAGCTCAGGAGGTGGCTGATGGGATTAAGCATTTTTCCTCCTGCAGCCGTGTTTTCCCAGCAGCCCCTGGGCAGTGGTGGGGGAGGAGCTACGTTCGCACCTGGGGAGACTGGAGTCTGTAACCTCAGGAATTAGCTAAGATACAGAATGTGGCCTGGAATTCACTGCTTTCTCCCCACCACTCACTTTAGAGATTTTGAAACAAAATTCAGGGAGTGTTTTGTGGCCCAGGTGGGCAGGGCTGCCTGTCTCCTGTCCAGCGTTGGTGCTAGCCACAGAGACATGGGCTGGAGGTCTCTGATCCTGCCCCGGGACCTTGCATAAGCAGGGACACGCACTCTGAGACAGCCAGCACCTGGGGATGAAGCTCACAGCTGTGTCCCCACCAGGGCTGAGAGGGAGACAAGAGTGCTGGAGGGAAATGGATGAGGGAGGTGGGCTCTGTAGGAAGAGCTGGTGGAGGAAGGGCTGTGAGCACCTGGGGTCTGGGTCTCTCTCCACGGCCCCGGACACAGGACTGAATGTGTGCTCAGAACCGCGCAGGGACACCGGGCACCACACTCAGCTTCAGCACAGATTTTATTGTTCACGTATCTTCAAGGATTGCTATACTTACAACGTTAAATTTCTTGCAAAATTCTAATTTCAATATAACGAGATCACTTTCTTGCCTACAATTTATACTCCCAATTTTTAAATAGGTAATTTCTAAAAGTCTCATTTACTTGCAGAGTTGTATGTGAAAGGATTCATTGACGAAATTTCACACACATACTTGTATTTTCTGATACAATATATAACTGAACTGTCCTCTGCTTTTATTCTAAGATGGCTGTGTCCTCAGGATTGCCTACGCAGTGTGATTCCTGAAGGACTTGGCTTCCTGACGCTGAGGGTGTTGGTACACTATGAGTCCTCAAAACACCTCAGTGTTGCTTATGAGCATGAAGTTTCCCCTGATATTACACTGAATGAGCCGTCCAGAGAATGGTCTGTGAGAATCCAGGGTTTCATTGCAACGTGTTTCTTTCTGCCCCATGTTCTTATCCTCCCTTTTCCTTGGTCCTGGGGCAGGAAAAGCCCCTGAGGGTCCCAGGGAACAGGCAGTCATGATGTCAGACACCACACATCTGACTCTCAGCATGAGCAGTTTCAATTGCTAGTAGATTCTATACAAAGATGAAAAAGAAAGCCAAGTGAAGGACGTGAAATAAATATCGACACAATAAACTGGAAAGATGCAGAGAACCTTTGATGTTACTTGTATAACTTGAAGGAAATATGGACCACTCACATCTTAATGTCTGATAACTCACCAGAGCCCAACCCTGCCGGAGCTGGTGAAGCCAGATGGACACTGAGGTCAGTCCCACAGAACGGCCAGGTCTTGTCCTTTCAGTGTCCCCAACCCTTTTGTTTCTTCTCCTAGGAGCCATTTCTATGTCCTCAGTTCCACTGCCATTTATGCTGGAAGACAGTTGATAAATCTAATCAGGCTACACTCTGAGGACACTCTCAGCTGCACTCATGTCCTCTCTAGTGAGGGTGCACCAAGGGGGACATCTCCTAGTTAACCCTGTACCTGTGTGAGTGACATGGAAGGAGTGGACTGTGGAGTCCCAGGGACTGGGAAGCACAGAGGCAGGAGGGGCACAGGCAGAGGTTCTCAGAGAGTGACAGTGCTCTGGTGTCTCCATCCCAGTCTGGGGGGATCCCCGGCAGGGGTGGTATGGAGTTCTGTCTCTCATCCCAGGGCCGAACTCTGAAATCCGTGGGTGTCTCTGCTCAGACCTGTCCCTACCCATTCTGTCCCGTGGCCTGTCCTGAAGGGATTTGCCTATAATTTCTAAAGCTGTCCTGAACCCTTTAGTAAGGTGCTTTTTCTCCCTTCTTGTCCTGTTTCCTTTTTCCTTCTGTAGCACATTTTCTAGAGAACCTAGGGATCTGATCACCACCCACACCCTTAGGGGCCAACAGAGTTCCCTCACCATTCACTTAGGGGAGTGTGTACCCTGACCTCCACTGTTATTTTACTTTCAATATTAATATTAGTATAATTAACAACAATGTCATTGTTTTAAAATGGTCAGACATACTCAGAAATAAAAACCAAGTACAATATGCTACTTGGCAGAACTTTATTAATCTTGAAAGGAACCATAAAATACAACTTTAACATAACATTTCATAAACAAAGATCCAAAGACATGGGAACACTTCTGCCCTGTTTCTCAGTGAGATCACCCGGCACAAGCACCCCCTCTCAGGGATAGCGGGGTGTCTGTATGTGGGTCCCCCTGCTGGGCCTGTCCCTGTCTCCCCAAAGCAGGCAGGGCTCACCTCCTGCAGACCCAGACAGGGCAGCCTCTTCATCAAATTTAAGGGTTCCTTTGAAAGTAGGCCTAATTTTCTATACAATGGATTTAAGTCTTAAAAAATTATTTCACATATTAGTGCTATACATACAACCTACAGTTTATTTTTTTTTTTGAAATATATTTACTCATTCATTCGTTTGGGGTTTTTTGTTAATTTATTTTCATTTTAGTGAGAGAAGGGTAGACAGAGACAGACTCTCGCAACCATCCCGGCTGGGACCCACCCAGCAAGCCCACGAGGGGTCGAGGCTCTGCCCGTCTGGGGCCATTAGTGCATTTCAACCAGAGTCATTTTCTGAGCTCCTGAGGCAAGGCCATGGAGCCTTCCTCAGTACTTCGAGCCAACTCACACTAATTGAGCCATGGCTACAGGAGGATAAAAGGAGAGACAGAGAGAGAGAGAGAGAAGGGAGAGGGAGAGGAGTGGAAAAGCAGATGGGCACTTCTCCTGAGCCCTGAGCAGAAATCAAACCTAGTATATTCACAAGCGAGAATGACTAACAACTACAGAGCCAAATAGCCAGGGTCAAACTACAACATATTAAAACACTAAAATCTAAAATATCATTTCATCTCCATAAAAAAGTTCCGTAATTATAACAAACTCAAATAACAATTTTTCAATATTTAATAAAAAAAGTAAAACATAAAATAAAGAACTCAAAAGTTTAGTACACTTTTTGGAATAACAAATAGAATTCACGGGGAAGGAGCCCACAGATCTGTCTCTTTGGGAATGGCTTGTTCTGCACTTTGCCTGGTGACACATGCTGATCTCTCATCACCCCCTGCGGACAGATGGCGCTCTACTACTCTGGTGCACAGCCTACTCCCGTGGGTGGATGCTAACTCCCAGCCTGGACGGTGGCGCCCGATGCCTCCTTTCTTTCCTCTTCCCTCGGCCAGAGTCCGGGTTTGAATAAGAGCTTTCAGGGAGGGCAACTCTCATTACCCCATTAGAGCCTTTGGATGGCCATGGACTTTCCCGGACTCCAAGGGGCTTCCACAAGCCCCGTACCCATGGTGCCCACACGAGCGGAATATCCTGTTTCCTTTCTGTGGCAACTCAAGGGTAGGGGCATTCTGCATTTTAAGAGTTTCATGTACTTGAACTCCCAGTGTCCTTCTATGTGCATTTGTTAACTGTTGGTGAACGTCCCCCATGCTGATCATGCTAAAGGCCCTGAAATCCGGGCCCGCCCTTCGGGTCCATCGTGTGGGGGCGGCAGGGCGCGCAGGGAACTCACACAGGTGACATGCGCCCAGCGGGCCAACCCCGAAGCTGCCTGTGCCTCCTCCTTCCACATCTGCCTGGAATGGCACCCCGTCCACTGTCCACTGCCTCCTCCCCGGAATGGAACGTCCAGTCTCGGGCCTGCCCTCCTGTGGGTGAGGGTCCCAGGCCCAGAATGAAAATGAGTCCCTTTTCACCTGGGAATTCTCCAAAGCTGTGCTCACCATGTTTGTCTCGTTCTTTAATTATTAATCGTTCCTTTATCTCCTTAGCGCTTCAGAAAGAAGCTATGAGCATTTTAAATGCCATGAACGATGTTTTCTCTTGAAAATTTTCCCCAACTCTGACTCTGTGTTGACTATCACTTAATTAATGTCATTTATTTCAATCAGGGGTGTTTTACAGGGTTTTGTCCAGAACACTCTACATAGGAATTTCTAAGTGAACTTCTGTTGTGAGTACGTTGTGTGTGTTGGCAGTCAACATGTTCTAGTTTATTTTATATACTCATTAAGTATACGATATACAATTTTGCTTCATACATACTCTGTACTGAAGGACATGTTTATCACTTATAATGTGATCACACCACTACATCTAGAGTGTTTGCCTTTGGAGTTTAGGTTCTGTATGTGTTGGGTGAGGGGAGCATTTGCATCTCTGAGGACAAAAGGTGAAAATCGCATTTAGGAGAACCTTCATTTTGCATGGGGGATGCACGTTAATAATTAAAAAACACAAGAGACAGCTCAGGAGGTGGCTGATGGGATTAGGCATTTTTCCTCCTGCAGCCGTGTTTTCCCAGCAGCCCCTGGGCAGTGGTGGGGGAGGAGCTATGTTCGCACCTGGGGAGACTGGAGTCTGTAACCTCAGGAATTAGCTAAGATACAGGACCTAGCCTGGAATTCACTGCTTTGCCTCCAAAACTCAATTAGAGATTTTGAAACAAAATTCAGGGAGCATCTTGTGGCCCAGTGGGCAGCGCTGCCTGTCTCCTGTCCAGCGTTGCTGCTAGAGACAGAGACATGGGCTGGAGGTCTCTGATCCTGCCCCATGACCTTGCAGAAGCAGGGACACGCACTCTGAGACAGCCAGCACCTGAGAATGAAGGTCACAGATGGGTCACCACCAGGCCTGACAGGGAGACAGGAGTGCTGGAGGGAAATGGATGAGGGAGGTGGGCTGTGTAGGAAGAGCTGGTGGAGGAAGGGCTGTGAGCACCTGGGGTCTGGGTCTCTGCCCATGGGCCCCGGGCACAGGCCTGAATGTGTGCTCAGAACCGCGCAGGGACACCAGGCACCACACTCAGCTTCAGCACAGGTTTATTGTTCAAATATCTGCAAGTATTGTTATATTTACAAAGTTGAATTTCTTGCCAAATTGAACCTTACTTTTGCCTGGTCACTTTACTTTCCTTATATTTATGCCACAAATATTAAATAGGTAATTTCTGAAAGTCTCAATTTTCCCCAGAATTGTATTTGAAAGGATTCATTTGCTAATTTTCACATGCACGCTTCTAATTTCTGATAGAAAATGTAACTGAATTTCTATGTTTTTATTCTAAGATTATGGTCCTCTCAAGGCTGGATGGACTCTTAAGGTTACTAAGCACTGTTATTCCTGTAGGACTTGCCTTTCTGACCCTGAGCGTGCTTGTACAGTGTGAGTCCTCAGAACACCTCAGTGTTTTTTATGAGCAAAGCATTTCTGGTGACTTTACACTGAACAACCCTGTCCAGGGAATGGTTTGTAAAAAGCCCTGGTTTCCTTCCAACGCATCTCCCTTGTTTTGTTTCCCCCACTCTGTGTTCTTGGTGTAGAAAATGCCCCTGAGGGTCCCAGGTAACTGGCAGTCATGGTGTCAGACACCACAGATCTGACTCTCAGCGTGAGCAGTTATATTGCTGATAGATTCCAGACAGAGATCAAAAAGAAAGCCAAGTGAGGGACATGAGATAGATATCGACACAATAAACTGGGAAAGTCAAGAGAAGCTTTGATGTGACTTGTACAAGTTTAAGGGAATGAGACCAGCTCACATCCTAGTGTCCGGGGAGCTCAGCAGAGCCAAACCTGCTGGAGATGGTGAAGCCAGGTGGACGCTGAGGTCAGTTCTACAGAGCAGCCAGGTCCTCTCCTAACAGTGTCCCCAACCCTTTAGTTTATTTTTAGGGGACACACATTTGTCCTGAGTTCACTTTCATTTATCCTGGAAGACAGCTGGTAAATCTAATCACAGCTACACTCTGAGGACACACACTGGCTGCACCCATGTTCTATCTGGTGTGGGAGCTCCATGGGTGACATCACCTAGATACCCCTGTAACTGTGTGAGTGACATTGAAGGTGTGGACTGTGGAGTCCCAGGGACTGGGAAGCACAGAGGCAGGAGGGGCACAGGCAGAGGGTCTGAGAGAGTGACAGTGCTCTGGTGTCTCCATCCCAGTCTGGGGGGACCCCCGCCAGGGGTGGTCTGGAGTTCTGTCTCTCATCCCAGGGCCGAGCTCTGAAATCCATGGGTGTCTCTGCTCAGACCTGTCCCTACCCATTCTGTCCTGTGGCCTGTCCTGAAGGGATTTGCCTATAATTTCTAAAGCTGTCCTGAACCCCTCTACATGCTGTTTTTGTCTTCCTCTCCTGTTTCATTTTACCTTCAATAACACATTTTCTAGCAACTTAGGATCTGATCACCACCCACACCCTTAGGGGCCAACGGACTTCCCTCACCATTCACTTAGGGATCCTGTACCCTGACCTCCACTGTTATTTTACTTTCAATAATAATATTATAATTAACAACACTGCCATTTTTTTTAAATGGCCAGACATACTCAGAAATAAAAAACACATATAATATGCTACTTGGCTGAACTTTATTAATCTTGAAAATACCTGAAAAATACAACTTTAATATAAACTTCATAAACAAAAGGTACAAAGTCATGGAAACACTTCCACCCTGTTTCCCATTGAAATCATCCAGCTCACACAGTCCCACTCAGGACTGGTAGGTGACTGTGTCTGGGTCACCATGCTGGGCCCTTTCCCGTCACCACGAGACAGGCAGGGCTCACCTCTTGCAGACCCAGACAGGAATGCCTATTCATATTAAATAGGGCTATTTATGCAAGTAGATAATTGTATTATTCAATGGCTTTAAGTTTTAAAAATACTATTTCACATGTTACTTCTATATATAAAATCTATAGTTCATAAAAATAAAAACTACCATTTCAAATATCACTTCATTAGCATAATTCAAAAGTTCATAAATTATAACAAATTCACATAACCATTTGACAATATTTACTATAAAAAGAGAGAAAAGTAAAAAAAATAAAGGAAAAAACCCAATTGTTACTCCAATACTTGGAATAATGCCCACACACAGAAGTTCATAGCACAACATTTTATATACACACAAAAAGAAGCAGTCATTGCACGTGTTTGTCCCAAGCATGGTCTGGGGTTCCCCATCTCTCCACACAGCCCTGCAGGGGAGTCTCTGATCACCAGCAGAACCTGCTCCTGGTGATGACCCCTCCTCCAGTCAACAGTCAGCTCCAGGTCACCCAGCCTGGAGAACAAGTCTTTGTGTCCCGGAGTGATTCACTGGCCATTGCTCTCTTCAGAGGAAGAGAACACCTGAAGGTCCTCACAGAGGACACTCAGAGGGACCCAGCTACAGGGTCCCTCTGCCTCATCTGGGATGGACAGGCTGTGACCAGGAGGGGCTGGCTTCTCAGTGGGAGGGACGGAGGGAGCTGTTATGAACCTGGAGCTCCACAGGCCCCTGTCTGACCTCATGAGGACCATGCGGAGGGGCTGGCCGGGAACCTGTGGACTGGGTGTCACCTGGGATCCGTGGCAGGCCAAGATAGTCCTGAGGAGAGGGCCCTTACAGGGAGGCGTGCCAGGGCGCTGTCCCTGAGCAGGTGTCAGGCTGGGGACCTGAGGTTTCCCTGCAGGTCTAACTTCAGGGGGACGGGCTGGAGGACGGGCAGTCTGGGGAAACTGCAACTCTGGTTCCTGCAAGCGCTTCTTGGGGGACAGGCAGGGGCTGAGTCTGGGCTTCTTGTGGGGGTTCTGGCTGGTCTGGGTCAAGGGCAGAGCAGCTCTCTTTCCGGAAGCCTGGATGCCGAGATTGGAGTCCTGGCCCAAACCTTGTGCTGCCAGAATCCGGTGGTCTGTGAGGTCACGTATGTGTTTGTGGTCGTGGCCCCCTGCTGAGACTGGAGTGGGCCACACGTTTGCTCTGGGTCGTGTGCACCAGCGTCGGTCTGTTCGGACGCTGTCAGAGAACAGAGCACACAGGTTATGCGTTAGGAACACACACCATCAAATACAAAATACAATTTAAAAATGCAAAGCTAAAGCTAAGCACTTAATACAAGATATACACAGTAAAGCTTTCCCAGAAGTTCACGGAGAAATGATGAGGTCGTTGATCTCACTGCTGGTCAGTAACAACTGCATTAAAAATACCCCTTGATACCATTTCTGACATCATATAAAAAACCCACAAAGCTTCTTACAATGCTTCCTGTTAATGATGTTGGTGCAGGACACGCCCGTTCACACCATTTTCAATAAATTGACACAATCATGGTGCTTGGAAAGCAGTTTGAGGAATAGCAAGTGTGGGCAGGTGATTTGAGTGTTAGGACCCCAATGGTAGATGCTAGTTGTCCCCCGAGTGATAGCCCTTTGGAAGCATTGAGTGAGAACAGGACAACACTGGCCCAGCCTGCTGGGAGCAGACAAGTAAGTGCAAAGCAAAGTCAGAGCCACCAACAGCAATGACACAGGGACACTACACTGTAGAGGCCATGTCGGTCCACACTGAAGGTTACCATCCCCTCACACGGAAACCATTGTGGGAAGTCAGAGTGATCCCAAAGGGGAAAAAGACTGGAGAAGGGGGACACTCACCCTCACATAGTCACAGGGTTCTGTCTGATCCTTGAAGGAGTGCTGAGTCATTGTGCGGGGTCTCCTGGGAAACCTCTGGACCAGAGCCTGTCTCTGCTGCTCCTCGTCCCTGCAGGACACAACAGGTGAGTGAGAGTCCCTGCATTTCTCGTTCCCAATGGGGAGAAACCCATCATCGTCCCAGGCTCATTCCCTGTGACCCTGTCATCCAGGGAGTGAGGCCCGGGCCTTGGCCAGACTGGACTTTCCTCCACTCAGAACACTGCCTCCTCCTGGGAGTCCTCCCCTTTGTTTGTGAAGGACTTCCATTTGGAGTACGTTGCCTGCCTCCCTGCCCTTGCAGATGAACAGATGCTGCCTCTCAAGTACCTGCCCCCTTCCACACCAGAGCCCCCCAGTATAGGAAGGACCACCTGAGTGTGACCCCTGTTGGACATGGCAGCTTGCCCAGCCTCTCCATGCTCCTGTCTCTGCCCGGACGAGGCCATGCAGACAGTGCAGGAATGGGCACACTGGATTCCAGGCCCCCAAGAGATTGGTCCTATCCTCCCACATGCTCACCTTGACCTCTGCTCTGTCTCCCTGTCAGCACTGTTGGGAGGTTCTACAGTCCGTAGGTCTCGGGGGCTCCATGGCTTGCGGTTCTCCTTCATCTGCTTGGGGCCCAGGGGCTGGGGGTCCAGAGCCCCGCCCCAGCGCTTCATGGGACACCTGACACTGTTTGCCTTGTGCCCGAAGGCCAGGCAGTTCTTGCACTTCACCTGTAGGGGGAGCAAGCGGCCACGTCACAGGCTGATTTCTAAGAGGACTTGGAGGACAGACTCAGGGATGTGAGTATGGGTGATAAAGAGGGACCTAAACACGGGCTCACCGGGCCCCCAAATATTAAAGATGTTAGGGTGGATCCTGAGACTCATGTTAGTTATGGGAGAACAGGAAAAGCGAGTGGAGGACTAAGTGTGAATACATAGACACAAATAAAAATATGTGGACACGAAACAGCTGCCTATGGCACTAGCTATGAAATGGGGTTGTTGTTCTGAGACTCAGGAGCATCAGCCTCACCAGCTATTTTGTGTCCAAATACTTGTATTGAGGACATCACTAGGTAAGTGGTCCTTGGAAGGGAGAAGGGAACTCAGTTCTGGACACTGAACTTGCCAGGTCCAAATCCTGAGTCTGTCGTCCATGCCAGCCCCCCTAGTTCCTGACACAGCCAAGTCTCTACTTACTCTTGGATCCTCCTCCTCGGGGCGGGGAGCCTTGTGTGCCACTGGGGCCCTCTGTTGCTTCTTCCCTCGCTGCGCAGTTAAGGGTCTGCAGGGCCCGAGCTGGGGGGAAGTACCTGCCATCTCCAACTCCACCTTAAATCTGAGTTCTGTCTTTCTCAGTTACAGAATTAGGAAATTCCTGTGGAAAGAGAGAGAGAGAGATAAATACACTCCACATTTCTAATCACACATAGAAAACAGTTTCTCGTTGACCCTCTCTTCCATATCGGGAAGATGAGACAGCATGATCACTCAGAAAAAACGCTGTCTCTCTCTGGGAGAACTCATTTCTGGACCTAGGGCCAGGCTCCCATAATTACCAGCCACCTGAACTTAAACACCTGGGGCTAACCTGGTGACTTTTGATGAGTCGTTTAAGAGAGTTTGATTAGGTCCATCCCAACCCCTCAGAGCAGGACAGAGTAAGGCAGTATTTCCCCAGACTGACACCATCCTCAGTGCTACAGGAATACTGGGCCCCCCATATAGAAGAGAAAAATTAAAGTATGCTCTCCTCTAAAATGTGAAGCTCCCAGGAACAGAAAGTACAAGAACTTCCAAGTACATCTTCTCTGAGGCAAAGTTATATTCTCCTCTCCTAGACAAGGAGCTTCACAGATCAGGGTCTGGGCTATTTATTCTCTTTTATCTTTCTATCTCCACTGCCTAAAATTAACCAGTTTGTAATTAATGTGAGACGAGTATGTTAGAACTGAGTCTGAACAAATCAATCACCCTGGCTTTACGTGCTCTTAGCCTTGTCCACTCTGTCTCCATTACAGTTCACCCACAGACTCCCACCATCTCAGAAATGAGTCCATTTCATTTGAAATTTACTTTGGGGTTAAATTACCCTTTGAAAGATGTCGACTTTCTCTGTGCTCAGATTTACTATGAAACTTAAGGAATCCTCACTCCTCTGCCTAAAGCCCAGTCACTCCCTAGTTTACATGCCCTACTCAATGAACAATATAAGGACCCAAGTGACAGGAAATACCCAAAATAAAAATAAGAAAGACAATATTCAGGAAACCTACCTGAAACCCAGCTGTGATCGTCCGGTCCTTCAGCAGTTCCTCAGAACACTCAATGAGGGAATTTCTCTGCCCGAAGAGATGAAGCTTCCAGGGAAACTGAGGACGGGTCACTGGGGGGCATTTCCAGTTCTTCTGACCTTTAAGTTGGTTGAATATCATGTGATGGGTGGGAGGTGACCATGCAATTAGCATAATGACCATGGAAGGAAGGCAGTCTTGCAGGAATGCCCTGTCATTGGTCCTTTACAGTTCTCAGGACTTTTCATCTTAGAGGGACTTGTGGGCTTATGGTCAGGAATCTGTACCTTCTGAGTGGTCAGATGCATGTGAGGTGAGCCGTGTAGTAATGCGCTGAGGATCGCGTTCTGCGGCCCTGAGCCCCTCCGCACTCTGTGCAGCCGTTTCTGTCAACCTCTCTCGGGCTTGTCATGTTGTCGCACTGCAGCTGTTTCTATGACTCACTAGTCTTCTCCTGTGTCATGCAGACCTCCTGGCCCCCACTGACTGCAGACCCTGTCTGCCACTGTTGTCCTCTGTCTCAGGGAAGCTGACCGCTCTAGGGAATTCACGGGAAGGAGCCCACAGATCTGTCTCTTTGAGAATGGCTTGTTCTGCACTTTGCCTGGTGACTCATGCTGACCTCGAGTCACCCCCTGCGGACAGATGGAGCTCTACAACCCTCCTGTGCAGCCTTCTCCCGTGGGTGGATGCGGCCTCCACTCCTGGGGGGTGGCGCCCGATTCCTCCTGTCGTTCCTGTTCCCTCTGCCCGGGTCGGGGTTTGAGTAAGAGACTTCATGGACGGAAACTCTCACTACCCCATTGGGGCCCTTGGTTGGCCATGGACCTTCCCTGGCTCCAAGGGGCTTTCATAAGCCAAGTCCCCGCTGGTGCCCGCTGGGGTAGGGTCTCCTGTTTTTTTTCTGTGGGCACTCAGGGGTGTGCTTTTGTTAATTGTGGGTGAACCTGCCCCCATGCTGATCGTGCTAAAGGCCCTGGAATCCAGATCCTGCCCTTGGGTCCATCGTGTGGGGGCGGCAAGGCACACAGGGAATCCACACAGGTGGCATGCGCCCAGCGGGCCAACCCCGAAGCTGCCTGTGCCTCCTGCTACGGCATCTGCCCAGAGTGGCACCCCGTCCACTGCCTCCTCCCCGGACTGGAACGTCCAGTCTCGGGACGGCCCTCCCGTGGGTGAGGGGCCCAGGCCCTGCCTAAAAATGAGTCCCTTTTCACCTGGAAATTCTCCAGAGTGGTGCTCACCGGGTTCGTCTCGTTCTTTTAATTATTGATCGTTCCTTTATCTCCTCACCGCTTCAGAAAGAAGCTATGAGCATTTTAAATGCCATGAACAATGTTTTCTCTTAAAAATATTCCCCAACTCGGACTCTATGTTGACTAACACTTAATTGTTGTCGCTTATTTCAATGAGGGGTTTTTAACAGGATTTTGTCCAGAACACTCTAGGTAGGAATTTCTAATTGAACCTCTGTGTTGGCTGTGTTGTGTTTTGTCAGCAACATGCTCTAGTTTACATTATATACTCATTAAGTATACGATAGACAATTTTTCATTAGATACATTCGTTTCATACACACTCTGTAGTGAAGGACATGTTTATCACGTACGATGTGATCACACCACTACTTCTAGAGTGTTTGCCTTTGGAGTTTAGGTTCTGTATGTGTTGGGTGAGGGGAGCATTTGCATCTCTGAGGACAAAAGGTGAAAATCCCATTTAGGAGAACCTTCATTTTGCATGGGGGATGCACGTTAATAATTAAAAATCACAGGAGACAGCTCAGGAGGTGGCTGATGGGATTAAGCATTTTTCCTCCTGCAGCCTTATTTTCCCAGCAGCCCCAGGGCAGTGGTGGTGGAGGAGCTATGTTTGCACCTGGGGAGACTGGAGGCTGTAACCTCAGGAATTAGCTAAGATACAGCACCTGGCCTGGAATTCACTGCTTTGCCCCCACAGCTCAATTCGAGATTTTGAAACAAAATTCAGGGAGCATCTTGTGGCCCAGGTGGGCTGGGATGCCTGTCTCCTGTCCAGCGTTGCTGCTAGAGACAGAGACATGGGCTGGAGGTCTCTGATCCTGCCCCGGGACCTTGCAGAAGCAGGGACACGCACTCTGAGACAGCCAGCACCTGGGTTGAAGGTCACAGCTGTGTCCCGACCAGGGATGACAGGGAGACAGGGGGTACTGGAGGGAAATGGATGAGGGAGGTGGGCTCTGTAAGAAGAGCTGGTGGAGGAAGGGCTGTGAGCACCTGGGGTCTGGGTCTCTGCCCACGAGCCCCGGGCACAGGCCTGAATGTGTGCTCAGAACCGCGCAGGGACACCGGGCACCACACTCAGCTTCAGCACAGGTTTATTGTTCAAATATCTGCAAGTATTGTTATATTTACAAAGTTTAATTTCTTGCCAAATTGAACCTTACTTTTGCCTGGTCACTTTACTTTCCTACTGTTTATGCTACGAAATGATAATTAGGTAATTTCTGAAAGTCTCCATTTTCCCCAGAATTGTATTTGAAAGGGAATACAATTTCCCTTTGCTAATTTTCACATGCACACTTCTAATTTCTGACAGAAAATGTAACTGAATTTCTATGTTTTTATTCTAAGATTATGGTCCTCTCAAGGCTGGATGGACTCTTAAGGTTACTAAGCAGTGTGGTCCTGAAGGACTTGCCTTTTTGATGCTGAGCGTGCTTGTACAGTATGAGTCCTCAAAACACCTCAGTATATTTTATATTTTATGATCAAAGCATTTCTGGTGACTTTACACTGATCAGCCCCGCCCAGGGAATGGTTTGTGAGAAGCCCTGTTTTTTTTTCAACATGTCTCACTTGTTTTGGTTTCCCCCACTCTGTGTTCTTGGTGCAGAAAAGCCCCTGAGGGTCCCAGTTAACTGGCAGTCATGGTGTCAGACACCACAGATCTGACTCTCAGCGTGAGCAGTTATATTGCTGATAGATTCCAGACAGAGATCAAAAAGAAAGCCAAGTGAAGGACATGAGATAGATATCAACACAATAAACTGGGAAAGTCAAGAGAAGCTTTTATGTGACTGTACACGTTTAAGGGAATGAGACCAGCTCACATCCTAGTGTCCGGGGAGCTCAGCAGAGCCAAACCTGCAGGAGATGGTGAAGCCAGAGGGACACTGAGGTCAGTTCTACAGAGCAGCCAGGTCCTCTCTTTCCAGTGTCCCCAAACCCTTTAGTTTCTTCTCCTAGGTGCCACACATTTGTCCTGAGTTCATTTTTATTTATCCTGGAAGACAGCTGGTAAATCTAATCACCACTACACTCTGAAGACACACACCAGCTGCACCCATGTTCTATCTGGTGTGGGAGCTCCGTGGGTGACATCTCCTAGATACCCCTGTAACTGTGTGAGTGACATTGAAGGTGTGGACTGTGAGTCCCAGGGAGTGGGAAGCACAGAGGCAGGAGGGACACTGGCAGAGGGTCTGAGAGAGTGACGGTGCTTTGGTGTCTCCAGCCCAGTCTGGTGGGATCCCCACCAGGTGTGGTCAGGAGTCCTGTCTCTCATCCTGGGGCTGAGCTTGGAATTCTGTGTGTGTTTCTGCTGCAGATAGTTCTCACCCTTTCTGTCCTGTGGCCTGTCATGAAGGCCTCTTTCTGAAGTTTTTTTTTTATAATTTTTTTTGTCTTCTTTTCCTGTTTCCTTTTTCTTATGGTAACACATTTCCTAGAAAACCTAGGGATATGATCCCCACCCACACCCTTAGGGGCCAACGAAGTTCCCTCACCATTCACTTAGTGGATCCTGTACCCTGACCTCCACAGTTATTTTACTTTCAATATTAATATTAATAGAATTCATAACAGTGTCATTGTTTTAAAAATGGCCAGACAGGCTCAACAATTAAAACCAAATATACTAAATTTTTTGCCGATACTTTATTATAATTTTGGAAAGAACCGTAAAACACAGCTTTAGTAAAGCATTTCATAAAAGTTACAGTCATGAGAAGTCTCCTGTCCTGCTTCCCACTGAAGTCACGCAGCACAGACAGTCCCCTCAGGACTGGTGGGGTGGCTGTACGAGGGTCCCCCTGCTGGTCCACTCCCCATTTCTCCAGACAGGCAGGGCTCACCTTCTGCCGACCCAGACAGATCTGTCTGTTCACCTTAGATTTAAGGGCTCCTCACACAAGAAGTCTACATTTCCATACAACTGATTTAAATTAAAAAAAGCAACAAAACTTTTCATATGCTACTTCTATATATAAAACTATAGTTTATAAAAAAAGAACTACCATGTGTCATATCACTTCACCTACATAATTCAAAAGTTTAGTAATTATAGAAACTTTAGACAACCACTTGACAATATTTACAAAAAAAAAAAAATTAAATAAAGGAAAAAACCCAGTTACTCCAATACAGGAAATAATGGCGACACACACAAGTTCATAAGAGAACATTTTATATACACAACAAAAGATGCACTCATTGAGGTGTTTGTCCCCAGCATGATCTGAGTCTCCACCCTCTGTCCACACAGCCCTGCAGGAAAGTGTCTGATCACCAGCAGAACCTGCTCCTGGTGACATCCCCTCTGGAGATCAACAGTCAGCTCCAGGTCACCAAACCTGGAGAACAAGTCTTTGTGTCCCAGGGTGACTCACTGGCCATCGCTCTCTTCAGAGGAAGAGGACACCTGAAGGTCCTCACAGAGGACACTCAGTGGGACCTAGGAGCAGGGTACCTCTGCCTCATCTGGGATGGACAGGCTGTGACCAGGAGGGGCTGGCTTCTCAGTGGGAGAATGGAGGGAGCTGTTATGAACCTGGAGCTCCACAGGCCCCTGTCTGACCTCATGAAGACCATGTGGAGGGGCTGGTCAGGGAATGTGGGGACTCGGTGTCACCTGGGATCCGTGGCAGGCCGGGACAGTCCTGAGGAGAGGGCCCTTACGGGGAGGAGGGCCAGGGCGCTGTCCCTGAGCAGGTGTCAGGCTGGGGATGAGGTTTCCCTGCAGGTCTAACTCCAGGGGGATGGGCTGGAGGACGGACAGTCTGGGGAAACCCCACCTCTGGTCCCTGCGAGCGCTTTGTGGGGGACAGGCAGGGGCTCAGTCTGGGCTTCTTGTGGGGTTCTGGCTGGTCTGGTTCAAGGTCTGAGCATCTCTCTTGCTGGGAGTCTGGACGGTGAGTTTGGAGTCTTGGCCCAAACCTTGTGTAGCCACATGCCGGATGTTCTGTGAGATCATGTCCGGATTCCTGGTCGGTGACCCAGTGGTGAGACTGAAGTCGGCCACACATTTTCTGTGGGTCGGGTGGACATGGACGAGCGTAGGACTGATCGGATACTGTCAGAGAATACGGCACATAGATTACACTTTAGGACCATGCACCATCAAGTACAAAATAAAATCTAAAAATGCAAAACAAACTTAAGAACTTTAAACAAGATATAGACAGTAAAGATGCCCCAGCAGTTCATGGAAAGGTAATGAGATCCTTGACCTCAGTGCTGGTCAGTATAAGGATGTTACAAAGTCCCATTGATACCTTTTCTGACATCATATAAAAACCAAGAAAACTTCTTACAAATGTCTCCTGTTAATGTCGTGTGTGCAAGACACGCCCTTTCACACCCCTTCCAAAAAATAAACACAATCATGGTGTTTGGAAGACCATTTGAGGTATTACAAGTCTGGGCAGGAGATTTGGAAGTAAGAACCCCGATGGCAAGATGCCAGTTGTCCCCCAAATGATGGCCCTTTGGAAGCATTGAGTGAGGACAGGACAACACTGCCCCTAGCCTGCTGGGAGCAGACAAGTACGTGCAAGGCAACATCAGAGACAGCCAGAGCAATGACACAGGGACACTACACTGTAGAGGCCATGTCGGTCCACACTGAAGGTTACCATCCCCTCACACGGAAACCGTTGTGGGAAGTCAGAGTGATCCCAAAGGGAAAAAGACTGGAGAAGGGGGACACTCACCCTCACATAGTCACAGGGTTCTGTCTGATCCTTGAAGGAGTGCTGAGTCATTGTGCGGGGTCTCCTGGGAAACCTCTGGACCAGAGCCTGTCTCTGCTGCTCCTCGTCCCTGCAGGACACGACAGGTGAGTGAGAGTCCCTGCATTTCTCATTCCCAATGGAGAGAAGCTTATTGTCAGCCCAGAAACTTTGCCTGTGACCCTGTCATCCAGGGACTGAGGCCCAGGTCTTTGCCAGACTGGACTTCCCTCCACTCAGACCTCTGTCTCCCCCTGGGAGTCCTCCACATTCTTCATGAAGGGATTCCGTTTGGACTTTGTTGCCTACCTACCTGCCATTGCAGACCCGCAGTGCTGCCTCCCCTACTCCCACCCCCTTCCACCCCAGAGCCCCCCAGGATAAGTATGACCACCCGAGTGTGACCCTGGAGAACAGGGCAGCTTCCCCTCTCTCCATGTACCTGGCTTTGCCCGAACATGGTGATGCAGACAGTGCAGGAATGCAGACACAGTCTTCAAGGTCCCCCCGGAGTTTGGTCCCATTCTCCCACATGCTCACCTGGAACTCTGCTCCATCTCCCTGGCAGCGCTGTTAGGGGATATTACAGCCACAGGTCCCGCGGGTCCATGGCTTGTGGTTCTCCTTCATCTGTTTGGAACCCAAGGGCTGGGGGGCCAGAGCCCCACCCCAGCGCTTCATGGGACACCTGACACTGTTTGCCTTGTGCCCAAAAGCCCAGCAGTTCTTGCACTTCACCTGTAGGGGGAGCAAGCAGTCACGTCCCAGGCTGAGTTCTATGGGGACTTGGAGGACAGACTCAGGGATGTGAGTATGGGTGATGGAGAAGGACCTAAACACGGGCTCACTGGGCCCCCGGATAGTGAAGATGTTAGGGTGGATCCTGAGACTCATGTTAGTTATGGGAGAACACAGGAAAGGCGAGTGGAGGACAAAATGTGAATACATAGGACCAAATAAAAACTTTTGGACACAAAACAGGTGGAAAGCACACTAGCTATGAAATGAGGTTGTTGTTCTGAGACGCAGGAGCATCTGCCCCGTGATCATGTCCCGAGGCAGGTGGTCCTGGGATGGGAGAAAACAGCTCAGTTATGGACGCGGAACTTGCCTTGTCCAAATGCTGAGTGTCATCCGTGCCAGCCCCGGTTCCTGACACAGCCAATTCTACTCACCCTGGGATCCTCCTCCTCGGGGCGGGGAGCCTTGTGTGCCACTGGGGCCCTCTGTTGCTTCTTCCCTCGCTGGGCTGTCAAGGGTCTGCAGGGCCCACGCTGTGGGGAAGGACCTGCCATCTCCAACTCCACCTTGAAATCTGAGTTCTGTCTTTCTCAGCTATGGAATTAGGAAATTCCTGAGGAAAGAAAAAGAGAGAGAAATAGAGAAAGAGAGAAATAAACACAACATTTAAATCACACATAGAAAACAGTTCCTCGTTGACCCTCTCTTCCACATAGGGAAGATGGGACAGCATGATGATTCAGATAAACCACTGTCTCTCCCTGGGAGACCTTATGTTTAGACCTTTGACCATGTTCCCATAATTACCGGTCCCCTGGGAAAAATTTTAAGACTAAGCAACTGGGGCTTACCTGGTGAGTTTGGATGAGTCACTTAGGAGAGTTTGATTATGTCCATCCCAACCCATCCGAGCAGGACAGAGCAAGACAGTATTTCCCGAGACTTACACCATCCTCAGTGCTGCAGGAATACTGGGCCCCCATATAGAAGTGTAAAATTAAAGTATGTTCCTTCTGGAAAATATGAATCTCCCATGGACACAGAAGAGGAAACTTCCAAATACATATTCTGTGAGAAAAATTTATTTTCTCCTCTCCTAGACAAGGAGCTTCACATATCAGGGTCTGAGCTATTTTTTGTTTTTTATCTTTCTATCCTCAGTGCCTCAAATTAACTAGTATGTAATTAATTTGGATGATTATATTTGAACCGATTCTGAACTAATCAGTCAGTCTGGCTTTACGTGCTCATACCTGGCCCACTCTGCCTCCATAAGGCCTTACCCACTGGCTCCCACCATTGAAGTGATGACTCCATTTTCTTTGGATTTATTTTTGTTGTACACTTAGCATTTGGAAGATGTCAATTTTCTCTGTGCTCAGATTTACTATGAAACTTAAGGAATCCTCACTCCTTTGCCTAAAGCCCCGTCACTCCCTAGGTTTTCATGCCCTACTCTATGAACAATATAAAGACCCAAGGAAATACCCCAAAACTAAAAAAAATAAATTAAATTAAGGAAATCTACCTGAGATCCAGCTGTGATCGTCCGGTCCGTCAGCAGATCCTCAGAACACTCACTGAGGGAACTTCTCTGCCCAGGAGATGAAGCTTCCAGGGGGACTGAGAACTGGTCACTGGGGGGCATTTCCAGTTCTTCTGACCTTTAAGTTGGTTGAATATCATATGACATGTGGAAGGTGACCATACAATTAGCATAATGCCCTTGGATGAAAGGCAGTCTTGCAGGAATGCCCTGTCCTTGGTCCTTTACAGTTCTCAGGACTTTTCATCTTAGAGGGACTCGTGTGCTTACAGTCAGGAATCTGTATCCTCTGAGTGGTCAGATGCATGTGGGGTGAGCCGTGTAGTAATGCACTGAGGATTGCATTCTGCGGCCCTGAGCCCCTTCGCACCCTGTGCAGCCATCGTGGTCGACCTCTCTCGGGCTTGTCATGTTGTCGCACTGCAGCTGTTTCTATAACTCACTAGTCTTCTCCTGTGTCATGCAGACCTCCTGGCCCCCACTGACTGCAGACCCTGTCTGCCACTGTTGTCCCGTCTCAGGGAAGCTGACCGCTCTAGGGAATTCATGGGGATGGAGCCCACAGATCTGTCTCTTTGGGAATGGCTCATTCTGCACTTTGCCTGGGGACTCATGCTGACCTCGAGTCACCCCCTGTGGACAGATGGAGTTATACAACCCTCGTGCACAGCCTTCTCCCGTGGGTGGATATGGCCTCCACTCCTGGGGGGTGGTGCCTGATTCCTCATGTCTTTCCTATTCCCTCAGCCAGGGTCGGGGTTTGAGTAAGAGACTTCATAGAGGGAAACTTGCATCACTCCATTGGGGCACTTATTTAGTCCAGGGACCTGCTGGTCCTGCAAGGAAAGTCCACAATCACCATCCCGGCTGGCTTATGCCCATTGTGGGGTCTCCTGTTTTCCTTCTGTAAGCACTGTGGAGAAAGGAGGGTACTGATTTGAAGTGTGCATGTCCTTGAACTCCCAGTGTCCTCCTGTGCATCTGTTAATTGTTCTTGCCCCCATGCTGCGCCTGTGAATGGCCCTGGATTTCGGGCCCTGCTCTTGGGGTCCATGCTCTGGAGGCAGTCGGGTGCACAGAGGGTTCCCACAGGTGCCAGGGCCAAGCCTGCCACCCTTCCCCAGAGCACCTGCCTGTGTCCCCTCCTGCATCTGCTCCGAGTGGCACCCATTCCACCTGCCTCCTCCCTAGGCGGTACATCCAGTCTCAGGAGAGCCGTGCCGTCTCGTGGTTGTCAGGCACCCAGCCTGAAACACAATCCCCCTTTCTCCTGCAAATTCTACAAAACCTCAATCACCGTGTTGGTTTCATTGTTTTAATTATTAATCGTTCCTTTGGCTCCACACGCCTTTACATGGAAGAAGTTGGAATTTTGAATGCCATCAACAATGTTGTCTCCTGAGAGTTTTCCCAATTCTGTGTGTTGACTACCAGTTATTTAATGTTGCTTTTTCTAATCAGGGGTGTCTTACAGGGTTTTTCCAGTACACGCTAACGAGGCATTTCTTATGGAAACTTTCTTTCGGCTGTGCTGTGTGTTGTCAGTAATCATCTTCTAGTTTATATTATGTACTGATGACGTGTATGGGTGTACAATTACATATTAGATATGTTAGTTTCGTACGGTCACTGTAGTGAAGCACATCTTTATCATTTACAATGTGATCACACCACTACTTGTACAGTGTTTCCATATGGGTGTTGGTTGAAGGGTAGTATTTGCATCTCTGAGGACACAATGGAAAAATCCCCCTTGTGAGATCCTTCATTTTGCTTGACTTAGCAAATACAGTTGTTAAAAAGCAAAACAAAACAAAACAAAAACCCACACAGACACATAAATCTGCTTAAGAGGTGGCTGATGGGATTAGGCATTTATCCTTCTTTTCCCACAGCCCCTGGGTAGTGGTGGGGAAGGAGGAGCTATGGTGGCACCTGGGGAGACTGGAGGCTGTAACCTCAGGAATTAGCTAAGATACAAATGTGACCTGGAATTCACTGCTTTCTCCCACAGCTCAATTTAGAGATTTTCAAACAAAAATCAGGGAGCATTGTGTGGCCCAGGTGGGCAGGGCTGCCTGTCTCCTCTCCAGCATTGCTGGTAGCGGTAGAGACATGGGCTGGAGGTCTCTGATCCTGCCCCATGACCTTGCATAAGCAGGGACACACACTCTGAGACAGCCAGCACCTGGGGATGAAGGTCACAGCTGGGTCCCCACCAAGGCTGACAGGGAGACAGGAGCGCTGGAGGGAAATGGATGAGGGAGGTGGGCTCTGTAGGAAGAGCTGGTGGAGGAAGGGCTGTGAGCACCTGGGGTCTGGGTCTCTGCCCACAGGCCCCGGGCACAGGCCTGAATGTGTGCTCAGAACCACGCAGGGACACCGGGAACCACACTCACCTTCAGCACAGGTTTTATTGTTCAAATATCAGCTAGTATTGTTATATTTACAAGATTTAATTTCTTGCAATATTCGTCTTTAATATTGCCTGGTCACTTTACTTTCATACAATTTATGCCACAAAATTATAATTAGGTAATTTCTGAAAGTCTCCATTCTTTGCAGAGTTTTATGCTAAAGGATTCATTTACTAATTTTCACATGCACACTCGTATTTTCTGATAGAAGATGAAACTGAAATTGTCTCTGCTTTGATTCTTAGATGGCTGTCTCCTCAGGTGTGGACTCTTCAGGTTGACTAAGCAGTTTGATTCTTAAGTATTTGCCTTCCTGACACTGAGCGTGTTTGTACAGTGTGAGCCCTCACAGACAGCACAGCCTTGTTTAGGAGCAAAGTGTTTCTGCTGATTTTACACTGAATGACCCCAATGGGAGGGATCGTTTGTGAGAAGTCCTTGGTTTTCCTCCAGCCATGTCTCCATCTGACCCCGTGTTACTGTTAGTTCTCTGAGATTCTGGTGGATGTGAAGCCTGGTACTGGGCTGAATGTTTTTTTAAGGGTGATCACGGACTTAGGGTTTCCCATATATGATGTTTGTTCATATTACGAATATATTATAAATGAAGCATTATAGGTTATCTTCTCTGCAACTATTTTTCAACTGCCTTCCCGGTCTGCAGTTGCTGCTGTCACCATCTATATGAGAACACGTACAGTGAGTCTGTGTGACAGCAGAACAGGAGTGAAGGCTGTGGCATTTGGGTACCGTCCCTACGGCTGCACTCATATATAAATGCTTTCTGGACTGTGTTGTATGACGACAAACAGATCTGTCACGTTGCTTGCAGAGTGTTTATTCAGTGTGTGTGTCTGCTGGTGCTTTCTAATGCTAAAGCTGTGATTGATGTTTCTTCCACAGTCTTGTCCTCTGTAGCGCCATGTCCTTCAGGGTCAGAATGTCTCTGAAGGCTTTCATGATTTCCTTTCTAGTGTTGCGTTCCCTCGTGCTGTCTAAGGGAAGAACGATGTGTGAAGTCTCTCCCACACAGCCGACAGGAATATGGCCGCTCTCCAGTGTGGATCCTCTCGTGCTGTCTAAGGTTACATTGTAGAGTAAAGGTGTTCCCACACTGCTGACATTCATATGGTTTCTCTCTTGTGTGTGTTCTGTTATGCCGCCTAAGTTTACTACTTTGATTGAAAGCCTTCCCACACACGAGACATACGTGTGGTTTCACTCCCAAGTGGATTCTCTTGTGCTGGGTAAGGCCACAGCTCTGACTGAAGGCTTTCCCACACTGGTGGCATTCGTAATGTTTCTCCCCAGTGTGGATCATCTGGTGTTTTTTAAGATATGATCTTTGATTGAAAGCTTTCTTACATATGTGACATTCATATGGCTTTTCTCCCGTGTGAGTTCTCTCATGTCGTCTAAGGTAAGAACTTTGACTGAAGGCTTTCCCACACTGCTGGCACTTATACGGCTTCTCTTTGGTGTGCATTCGATTGTGGTTTCTAAGGTCGCAGCTTTGCACGAAGGCGCTCCCACAAAGGTGGCATTGAAATGGCTTCTCTCCAGTGTGAATCATCCTGTGTCGCCGAAGTTTAAAGAAGTTGCTAAAGACTTTCCCACATACATGACATGCATTTGATTTATCTCTGGTGTGAGTCTGATTGTGTGTACTGAGGGAGGACTCTTCACTAGGTGACCTTCCACACTGCTGGTTGACCTCAGGTTTCTTTCCCACGTGAGCTAAGAAACATTGTGTCAGGGCACATTGATGAGTATTTTCATCACTCAGTTCAGTGCATTCGATAAGACCCTCTGGAGGGTGAGATCTCTGCTTTGTGGAAAGAGATGAAAAAGTGTTAATTGTTTGTCTATATACATCCACATATTCATTTCTTTACGAAGAAATCCTAGATTACCAGACACTCAGTCTGTGCTGGAAATATTTCCAAAATTAGTTGTACACACATTTGCTACTCTCTTGCGGGCACAAATATTGTCCCTTCTGTAGCATCCCACCCACAGAGTATCAGATACATTTGGAAGACTTTAATATGTTTCAATGACTAATAATGAGAAAATTTTATGACATAACCTTTTTTATATCTGAAGATATTATCTTGGCTTATGTTAATTTCTTCACTAATTTCACGCTATCCGAAATGTTTTCTTGGAAAGAGCTAAATTTCAGTATAATTATACTGTTACATTCAGGTGTTTTGCTCATATAAGTGCACATGGTTAAGTGTTACACCTGTGAAACTTACCAAAGGCATCATGGGAAATATTCTCTGTTTGCATATCTGTTGCATGAGTATCATCTCTTGTTTTCTAAGGAGATTTCTTGTGCCTAAAATGTTCAAAAAGCAATAAATTGTCCCAACAGCATTAGGAAAATAGAAATATAGAATTGCACCGTGATTAATACGAATGTTTCAGAACCTGGCATCTTCTTTTAGGGATAACATGAAATGAAATATTTTAGGTAGCAGAAACTGTTCAAAAGTCACCGTGAGTTAAAAAAAATCAGAATTGAATTATGAAAAATGGAGAGTGGTCAGGAGATGCTTGGTCACCATATGGCAGTAAAACCTTGAAAATTGTGCATTTGGAGATCTATGCTCATAAAATTGCACTATCATCAAGTCCTGCACAGAAGAAGAAAAAAGAACACTGGAGCAGCGAAATGGAATGCAGTTGTGTCAAGATGACATTCTAGTGTGGTGAGGAAAATAGAATGTAAAGAAACATCTTCCTTCACAGCAGTTATGAGGGTGGTGAGAGAATCAGGGCAGTGACCAGAGTGGGACAGTGGCGGCTGTCCTGTGTACCTGTCACCCTGTGTCCATGGAACTGTCCACACATACACACAGACACACACGTGTTCACAGACTGACCCACAGAGACCAGGTGACCGACGCTCTCCAGCATCACATCTCTGTATAGCTTCCTCTGGGATGCGTCCAGCAGGGCCCACTCTTCCTGGGTGAAGTCTACAGCTATATCCTTGAAGGTCACTGACTCCTAAAACATCATGGACATTCCAGGTTAAACAGAGCAGGTCCTGCCCGTGTGCAAGAGCAGGGGGAGGTGCCAGCCCTGAGGAGATGAGGTGGGATGGGTGCATGCCAGGATCAATCTGTGCTCCGGGTTCTGATGAGAATTGTAATGGTGTAATGTTAGGAAGGCGCTTTGTTATTGGTGAGCTCCTGACCCAGGATAAATATCTCAGAGTTCTGGGCAAACTTAATTGGAGTTCAGATGCCTGAACAGTCCCTGGTTGCACTTAGAGGACATCCAAGCCCATAGGAAAAACTGGTCCATTTAATGGCTGTAACAGTGCCATTTCAGTAGAAAGAGGCATTCCCTACTCACCAGTGTCTCCATGGCCGATATCTCAGTTACCAGGTGTGTTTATCTTGGTTTTCCCTCACAGATGGTCAAAGCACAAAGCAGGCAAATCTGAGGACAGAAAAAGAAGCCATGAGACTCCAGTCTGGTGCACAGTGCCCCGTCTCACCAGTCACAAAGCCTCAGTGTTCACCTGGGTGGTTTCCTCTCTCCCACCTTAACAAAGGAAAACCAGTGTTGCACTCTAAGAATATCAGGCAGAGGTCTCTGCCCTTTAAGGTCAATTGTAATAGGGCTGTAGCTGTGGTTGCTATAAAAATATCAAAATACATATATCTTAAAAATAACAACCTGGTAAATGTTAAGTTTTCTGTGTTAACAAGTCTATGGAATCTGTAATTATTCAATTTCCTTCCAGATTCCAAAGCATAGAGATGCCTGACTCACATGTAGACTTAGTTTCCACCTGCAGGGAAACACTGTGGGACTTCTCTGGTGTCATTTCTTTGCCTTCTGCACCAGCAGGGGTTTCCACCCTCCATGGAGTCCTCTGGATCCTCATTCCCTTCCTGCTCAAGCCCCTGACGGATTTGGATACCAAGCAACTAAGAACCTTTTTATGGTGGAGTCCATCAACTCAACAATTAGTCCATTTGGAGGGATCAATGGCCCCCATCCTGCCAGTGAAAACCTTAAATTCTCCGGCATCAGAAGGTAGTGGGAGAACGTATAAGAGTCACAGAGGTGCTGTCATGAACTGCCTCCGTCCTCTGGTCAAGGGTGCCCAGAGAATGCAGAGTGGCTGAGCTGTGTGAGGAATCTAGTTGGCCCATCTGGTAATTTGTCAGGTGGGAGCTGACCAATTACCCTCCAATCCAGTCTATATTTACCTTCATTAGCTGCAACAACCATTTTTTATTTTATATACACACATGCATGTGTATATATGTACATGCTGATATATGTATATACACTTCTATGTGAGTGAAAAATGTATAAACTATTATTTCTCCCCTAACATCTCAATAATAATTAAGTATATTTTGTAAAGGAATAATCAACATGCATCATGAACAAAGAATAACACTGGAGTATAATTTTTATCATTTTCTGTTGCATGAAGTTTTAGAACTTTTTCTGCACCGCTGATTCCAAATCTGAAATGTTTTTTGGTGCATGCTCTAGTCTTTATGCATTTTAATTTATTTTTGTTACAGTTAATGGCATGCATTGGTTTTTTTAAATTGGAGTTAAAGAGCAACACTCTTGGATTGAACATAACCACAAGGCAATTAATGTTTTACAAACATCACTTTTATATAATTGTAGTTGCTTTTAAATGTAAAAAATTATTATCTGATAAAAACAGCCTCTTATTTTGTTTTAAGTTTGAATCATGGCTTCTTCGAGTAGGCGTAAATGTAAGAATAGTCCTCACACCTTCTGTTATATATGTGGCTGTTACACACTTCAACATCAAAGGCGCAATATTTCATCATTTATGACACATGCAGATATTGCCTATTTTCACATTCCCTTTGGCGATCAAGACAAGAATTGAGCTCCTCATAATGTGTGTCATAATTGTGAGGAAATGCTTCATGACTGGACAAAACGAAAATTAAAGGAATGCCTTTTGGTATTCCCATGGTTTGGCGTAAACCTAAGGACCACAGCAGTGACTGTTATTTCTGTCTGATCCATACAAAGGGCATCGACAAGAAAAAATGGCATATGATCACATATCCTAATATTCCTTCAGCAATACGACCTATCCCACACTCTGAGACACTCCGGTTACAGTTTTCAATGGTTTTATTTCTTCTAAGGACAAAGAAAGTGAACATGGTGATCAAGTGTATTTTCATAAGATGCATGAGGAAATGGTTGTAGAATCTGAAGGGTCTTCTTCTGATGCCAAGCAGTCATTAACCCCTCAGCAGTTTAGCCATCCCGAATTGAATGACTTAGTAAGAGATTTGGGCCTATCCAAGAAAGCATCTGAGTTATTAGCCTCCAGGCTTCAAGAAAAGAATGTACTACACTGGTTAGCTAAAGTATCCCATTGCAGGAAGTGTGAACAAATTTTTGTGGACTTTTTCCAAAGACAAACACTTTGTTTACTGTCATGATATCAGTAGTCTTCTCAGCCAGCTAGGTGTTACCACTTACAGTCCAATAGAATGGCGGCTATTTCTTGACAGCTCTAAATAGAGTCTGAAATGTGTTCTCCTCCACAGTGACAATGTTTATGCAGTGGTTCCAATTGTAATCATCTGCTAGAAGATTATAATGACATAAAAATTGTCCTCGACTTACTAAAGTATGAGAAGCATAACTGGACTATTTGTGTGGATCTTAAAATGGTAAATTTTTTGCTAGGACAATGGAGAGGTTTCACGAAGTATCCTTGCTTTCTGTGTTTGTGGGACAGCTGAGCTCAGGAGAAACACTGGACACAGAAGGAGTGGCCAAAACGTGAAGCTCTGGAAGTAGGGATACAACATATTGTGAATGAACCTGTGGTTAATCGAGACAGAATCAGTTTTCCCCCACTTCACATCAAACTTGGCTTAACAAAGCGGTTTGTTCAGGCTTTGAATAGAGAAAGTGAATGCTTTCAACATATTATTTCTGCTTTTCCTGCCTTGTCTTACTAGAAGATAAAAGAAGGCATATTCAATGGACCTCAGATTCAAACCCTCATGTGTGACAAAGAATTTTCCAGGAAGATGAGTAAGGAGGAGAAAGCAGCACGGCAGTCTTTTGTGGCAGTTACAAAGAGCTTCCTTGGCAACAAAAAAGCAGAAGACTATGAACTTCTGATTCAAAGGATGCTGTTGGCTCTCCGCGACACTGGATGTACCATGAGCGCTAAGATTCACTTCCTGAACAGTCACCTTGATAAGTTTCCCAAAAATCTTCGAACTGTTAGTGATGAGCAGACTACTGCTGGAGCATCAAACGAGATTGTCCTTAACAAGTATACAAACACAAGAGCTACAAATGCAATTTTTTGCCTGAATAGAATTTAAATAAGTTTTGCACAAATTTTATGATTAAAATAAGTGTTTTAATATGTTCTATTTCGAAATTGTAAACAAATTCTGATGTAATCATATCTTTTAGTTTATTATTGTATTTACTGCATTATATAAATTATTATATTTTCAAAAAGGTGATGCCCAGGAAGACATTCTACTTCATTATGTTAATTTAAATGTTGATAATTTTACAACAAGATGTAAACATAAAATATCAGTTGCAAAAACCCTGTAGCTTATAGAGAAAAACTAATGTCAGATTTGAGATCAGCACATTCGAGTTAGGTAAGAACAAGTGTTTTTGTGGATGCAACAAAAAATTTTCTTCCCCAGTGTAATTAATTCACTCATTTATACCTGAGACACAGGAAAAGAGTTAAATTTCTATTAAGTGTAACTGTGTACTTACAAATTTACATATATAGTGGTATGTTGAGATATGAACAGACCAAGAAGCGAATTTATTTTTTAAGATCTGAGCTGCGACTTGGTCCATATGTTTATTTGAGATTCATGCGAAATTCTGAGATGCGAGGCGTGATTCAGGAAGCTGTCGCTAGTTGGTGTGTTGGCGCATGGGTCCAGTATCAGCAGATTGGCAGTATCAGCAGATTTGACTGACTTACAAGCTCAGTTACGGAACAAATTAAATTCGTATCTCAAGGTACCACTGTATTTGTTTATTTAATTTTCACAACAGCTATGTTAATTATAGTTTATCAGTTAACAAATGACATAAACAGAGGTTCCAAAAATTTTAGTAATGTGACAAAGTTATACAATTAGAAAAAGGGCAGCTGACATTTTGTTTTTTCTCTCTTGTGTCCTGTGCTAAGATTCCTTTAGAAATTTCTAGGGAAACACCGAACTGCTAAGTTTTACCTGGAATAGCACTCTAACATAAATATTCAGAAGAAACACCCTGTTATTACAATGTCTTTTCTTCCCTTGCATTTTCACAAAATTACTCCTTATATATACGTTCTGTTCCACATGGGACCCTCCAGTGTGGGGACTCCACTACTCAAGCATCAAAATCCATCTTCATTTCACTGTCCCATGTAAGACACGCTTCCTCCCTTCTACACACAGGACTGAGCCCACGGCTGAGATATTCACTCCTGTCCTGACTCACAGTCCCTGCTCCAAGGGGCTTTCAGGGATGTCTGAGCTCAAGGTACAGGCAGAGTGGCATTGTTCTGAGACCTTCCCTTAGCATGTAGATGGTCATCTTACCCTGTTTCTTCACATGACCTTCTCCCTATATGTCTGCCCTCTGATTTCCTCTTCTTAATTGGGTGAAGGTCAAATTGGATTAGGGCCCTCCTTAAATACTTTTATTGAAGTTACTTACTCCTTTAATGACTTTATCTCAAGATAAAGCTGCATGCTAAGGTACTGGAGGTAAGGACTACTGCAAATGAATTCAGAGGCCACGCAATTCAGCCCATAACACAGAAGCCTCTTACAACTGAGTGATTCTCAAACGGGAAGGCTAGGACATATCACAGAGTGCAAGAAAACCAAACAAATGTACCTCAGACTAATACTGCAAAAAGAAAAATATATCATCTCAGCCTTGATTACACACCACAGCTCAATATTTGTGACTGTCCATGCTCAGTGTAACCAAAGCAATTCCAGAATGTGGGAATAAGGCTAGGTTCACCAGTATTCTAGAACCTTCTGTATGAAAGCACCATGACCTGACATAGGAGCTCACTTTTAAAGTGTGCAGCGGATGCTTCATACAAGTGATTTGTGCACCAGGATGGAGGAAAATATTACTATTAAAAAATGATATGCAACACTCATGAAAATGTAGATTAAACCAGAAAATATGATCACCATAGAAGACATCATCAGTCTACTGCATATTAATGGGTAAAACTGTCTTTGAAATAATGTTTCCACAAATTTTTACATCATTATTAAAGCTTAGCATTTAAATGCAGTTACTTTATGCATGAGCCAAATAGGACAAAATGAAGCAATAACCAAAGGAAAGTATTTGCCTTAAATGTGTGCTCATTTTTAACTGATTAAAGTAAATATAAGCACCTATCTCAAGACATTTGAGACATACATGAAGAATATCACTTGATGAAACATATACAAGGAAATTAATTCAGAGAAGTGGGACATGAAGCATTTAAAATCATAAAAAAATCAAAACATCAGATATCGATCAAGGCACCAATAGAACTTTCCAGGAAGAAGGAAATGCTTTGTCTGCATTGAGAAATCTGGTCACTGACCACGTCAAATTATCAGAGCACAGATCTGGAGTTCAGCTATTTTACTTCATAAATTTAAATTTGGTAGTCCCATGTAACTGGCATTATGGTGTTGGACAGCACAGACCTACCATCTTAAAGTAAGCAGTTAAAATTGCTAATAGATTCAAGACAAAAATGGGAAAAAAAACTGCAATACTCAATGTTGGGCAGATAAAATATATTATGCTTACTTTGTTAAAAATGGCACTGCCCATGTGGAAGCCTGTCGCCCAGGTGATATTAATGTGTTTTGGGGGTAGGCTGTGGGCAGGCAGGATCCTTGTAGCCTGGGGCTTGGTTTTAGGACTAAACCTTTCCCACACTTTTTGATGTGGGGTGGTGCAATCCTATCATACCTCAGATAAGTGACTTTGTATCAGAGACTTCCCTATTTTGTATATTGGATTAAAGGTTTTGAATCTACATTATAAAATGGGGGCAGACCAAGAGCTTGCTCTCTCTGTTCCTGGGATTAGCATTACAGAGCAGAGAGCAGAGAAAAGCCACGTGGAGGAGGCCAGGAGAAGCAGCCAAGATGGCAGAATGCTGAAGGAAAAGCCAGTTTGTGCAGTTTGTGCAGGGAGAAGGAAGGAGATGGGGAACAGAGGTTAATAAGTCTGGTGAGCTAGAAACCTTTGATTCTAGGAAACTCGGATAAGTCGGTAGTTTTGTGAGCACTGAATGAGTGGGTTTACAGTCCAGTGTGTTTTTACTTGCCCGCCGGATGGAAGCAAGGATTAAAGATGATGGCCAACCAGTTCTTGGCTCCGTTGTTTCATCACTGACTGTCCGAATCTAATGCAAATCTGCATGTTAATGGCCATGATGGTGGCTCCTGGCTTTACACTCAAATATCAGAAGGGAAAGGGGTGGAATAAATGCTTACACAATAAACTTTACAGATCAGGAGAAGCTTTGATGTGACTTCGTTAACTGAAAAGGAATGAGGCCACCTCACATGTTAGTGTCTGGGGAACTCAGTAGGAACCAACCCTGCAGGACACGGTGAAGGCAGATGGACGCTGAGGTCAGTTCCACAGAGCAGCCGGTTTCTCTCCATCCAGTGACCCCAACCCTTTAGTTCCTTCTCCTAGGAGCAAATGCCTATGTCCCAAGTCTGAGGCCCTTTTAACCTGGAAGACAGTAAATCTACTCAGGCTTACACTCTACGGACACACCCTGGCTGCATAGACACTGATTAACATAAGGAGGGCTTCAGTCTGTGGGTCACACCCTGTTCCATTTGATTGGATTTCCCAGATTAACCTCCAGCAAGCAGGGGGTTGGAGTGCAAAGATGCAAGGAGGTGGAGGGATGCTAGAAAGAGCCTTCCATTCCTGTATCCACCCCCAGGTCTTCCTGACTGTGCTCTGTGTACAGAAAATGTTCCATGTCTTAGAAATAGAGCCAGGCATCAGATACAATGGGATTCTGTGGACACAGTGCTGGAATTTTCTATAGGAAATGCAGACATCAAGCTAAAATGAAAGATGAAGAAATCTGAAATAATGAAACATGCCAATAATGATGTGACACAAAAAATATATTACTGTCATGGAGAATTTGAGTGTTAGAGTACTGGCCACGTAGGATTTTAAAACACATGTTAAAACTTTATTAACTAGCAAAAAAGTGAGAAGATGGTTTTGCACTTTATTTTTTGGTTAGTGCGCAAATAAAAATGTTAATATGTAGAACTATAAGGCCAATAATTTTACTTCTATGTCATTCACAGTTAATTTATACATTTGAAAAACCTTCTTATGGTTGTGAAGGTAGGCTCTTCTGGCTTAAAATCCCTGCTTCTCAAGAGGAAGTCAAGAACCCAGGGACATAGTAAGTATTCCATTGTATCTGAGGACACACTTCACAAACTCCCTGGCAATCCTTCTAGGTCAGGCTGGTCAGGGTCAACCCCTCTCTCATGCCCATTAGTACCCATTCCAAAGACTCATCTCTCTGTCACTTTCACCAGCTGGATTATAGAAACAGGTCATTTTGAACGCTGAAGCATTCACACACTGGATTTCACGAATGTCTGCACCGTGTTCCCTGTGCCATCTCTCTCATAACAAGACAGGAGTTGCCTTTTATCTCAGGTAGGTAGTTGAGTTTGGTTCCTAGGTCCTCCTGCCATATCAGGAAGTTTATGACATTGCCCCAGACCAGCGTGGCTCCTAATTATGGGTTTTGAGTAAGAACAGTGTGGAATTAAGAAAACAGACTTATTAAGAAAAAAGGATGGGGCCTGCCCTGTGGTGGCGCAGTGGATAAAGCATTGACCTGGAATGCTGAGGTTGCCGGTTCAACACCCTGGGCTTGCCCAATCAAGGCGCATATGAGAGTTGAAGCTTCCTGCTCCCCCCTCCCTTTTCTCTCTCTCTCTCTCCTCTAAAATGAATAAATAAATAAAAATAATTAAAAAAAAGAAAAAAGGATGGGATTGGGAGGACTCTTCAATGCTGATGGCAATATATGAGTGTCCCATAGCCCCAGTTCGCTTTATTATATAGCCATATGCAAATCAAGGAAGTCCTTAATACAAAGTTACACATCTGAGGCTAAAACAGGAACTCTCCCAAGGCATGAACACACATCCCCCCACCATGCATAAGTGAAATCAACCAACATCTAAACAAACAAAGAGTAAGAGGAAGGGCATGTAAATTGCTTTCAGCAACTTAAGGAAGCAAGTGAAGTGGGTGCAAATATTCAGCATCACAGCCAATATGGAGGTGAAGGGGGGAGAACTTAGCCTTTTGCTAAGCCTCGAATTTTCAAAGGCTTTTTGCCATTTGCAGTCTACAACATGTCCCCCTTTTCTTTTTAATTTGTGTGCTGAGATTTGCACTCCTGATTTCCCAGTTTCCGAGATTCTAATTTGGAGGCAGACTGAAAAAATACAGAACAAACACAAAATTAGTATAGCCAATGCTAACAGATACCCAAAGAAATATTCTAATACATTACACTGACTAAAGACTTCAAGCAAATTCTTAGCCAATATAACAGGATTTATAAAAGAGTCTTTGCTGTTTTGAATGTCCTTAACATGTTCACCAAGTCCACGCTGACACATCATCATTCCCTACAAATGCAACCCAACTCCAGTTCAGTCCATTTAGAGTTGTCACAAGGAGCAGGAGTCCAGTCCAGGAAATGTCTGCACAGTACTGGAATTGTTGTCACATTTCTATACTTTGTAGTTAGTGTCCATGTCCCAACGACCACTGCTTCTAGCTGGAAATGCTTCAGGTAGACTTGAAAAGCCATCTACAGCATGTGTCAAGATGGAGCTTCGTTCTCTTTAAAACTGGAGAGATGAACCCAGGGGGCCGTTCCCTGGCTGCTTTACAGCCATGGGGCGGTGAGGAGAACCTTGGGATTCACTAAGCTGGGTGGCAAAGGTAAATTCGTAACATAAGTTGGCAAAAAGGATAAAGAGCTCTAAATTAGGAGTAGGTCCCAACCTAAAATATGCATGGGGCATTAAGGCAGGAGGAATAAAGGAAACACTATATATTAAAGCAGCAGAAAATAGGACATCAACACCCATAACAGAGATCTTTGAGAAACGAGTAAAAACCTGAATATTCAGGCAAGACATTGTTGGTGGCCCTTGTGTCCATAAGAAATGAGATCAGTTTACCTGCTCCTTGGAAGAAATACCCTAGGCTTGTCCATGTGAGATGAGGCCAACAACCTTAAGCACCTTTAGCCTTCAGTGGCAAGTCCCAGCATGCTGGGCAAAGTCAGGTCACATGTGGCTGGAGCAGGGCTGGAAGAGACTGAACCATCCCTTTAGAGGAGCGAGGGGCAGCTTACTTTCCAGTACCCCTTCTTCCCACAGCAAAGGCATGTAAGCCTGGCAGGCTTTGGCTTAATGACCTTCCTTTCCAATATTGAAGCAGGGGCCAGATGGAGTCCTATGAGGCCCCTTTAAGGTGCTGGAGCCTTTAGGGGCATATACCAAGAGCTGGTATTTCACCTGATCTTTTTTTTTTTTTTTTATTAAGTAATTTTATTTTTTTAATGGGGCGACAACAATAAATCAGGATACATATATTCAAAGATAACAAGTCCAGGTTATCTTGTCGTTCAATTATGTTGCAACCCATCACCCAAAGTCCAATTGTCCTCCGTCACCTTCTATCTAGTTTTCTTTGTGCCCCTCCCCCTCCCCCTTTCCCTTTCTCTCCTCCCCTCGTAACCACCACACTCTTATCAATGTCTCTTAGTTTCACTTTTTTTTTTTTTTTGCTATTGAGTTGTATGAGTGCCTTGTGTATTTTAGATATTAACTCTACATCAGATACTTGGTTTGCAATATTTTCTCCCATTTCATAGATTCTTTTCATTTTTTTTTTTTTTTTGTATTTTTCTGAAGCTGGAAATGGGGAGAGACAGTCAGAGAGACTCCTGCATGCGCCCAACTGGGATCCACCCAGCACGCCCACCAGGGGGCGATGCTCTGCCCACCAGGGGGCGATGCTCTGTCCTTCCAGGGCGTCACTCTGTTGCAACCAGAGCCACTCCAGTGCCTGGGGCAGAGGCCAAGGAGCCATCCCCAGTGCCTGGGCCATCTTTGCTCCAATGGAGCCTCACTGCAGGAAGGGAAGAGAGAGACAGAGAGGAAGGAGAGGGGGAGGGGTGGAGAAGCAGATGGGCGCTTCTCCTGTGTGCCCTGGCCGGGAATCGAACCCGGGACTTCTGCACGCCAGGCCGACGCTCTACCACTGAGCCAACCGGCCAGGGCTTAGTTTCACTTTTATGTCCCACCTATGTATGGAATAATGCAGTTCCTGGTTTTTTCTGATTTATTTATTTCACTTCAGATAATGTTATCAAGATCCCACCATTTTGCTGTAAATGATCCGATGTCATCATTTCTTATGGCTGAGTAGTATTCCATAGTGTATATTTGCCACATCTTCTTTATCCAGTCATCTATTGACGGGCTTTTTGGGTGTTTCCATGTCCTGGCCACTGTGAACAATGCAGCAATGAACATGGGGCTGCATGTGTCTTTACGTATCAATGTTTCTGAGTTTTTCACCTGATCTCTTTTGGGCTCTGTCTGCCTCTTGGTCATTGTAGACCTTAAAAACCATGCTCAGCCTGACCAGGCGGTGGCACAGTGGATAAAGCACTGGACTGGGATGCGGAAGACCCAGGTTTGAGACCCCGAGGTTGCCAGCTTGAGCACGAGCTCATCTGGCTTGAGTAAAAAGCTTGCCAGCTTGGACCCAAGGTTGCTGGCTCAAGCAAGGGTTTACTCGGTCTGCTGAAGGCCCACAGTCAAGGCACATATGAGAAAGCAATCAAAGAACAACTAAGGTGTCACAACAAAAAACTGATGATTTATGCTTCTCATCTCTCTACATTCCTGTCTCTCTTTTCCTATCTATCCCTCTCTCTGACTCTCTGTCCCTGTAAAAACAAACAAACAAACAAACAAAAAACATGCTCGGAAGATCTCACTGAGGGGTTTGAGGGTCTCCAACCACTTAAACAAACATTTTCCGTATATCTGGAGCTATTTGGACAAAAACAAAAGTGTTATTAGTTGGATCAAATAAGAGGGTAGAAGTTTGAAAGAGGTTAGACATCTCCTATACATCAGCATTCAAAAGAAAGTTTTAAAAGATAAGGTAGATTTGCAGGAGTTCCAGGATATGAATCCCCCTTATATATATATATATATATATATATATTTTAAATTGACCTTAAATATTTGCTGGGTACTCTTTCATAATACCTTGTCTTTAAAGATTGTAAAAAATCCCCATAATTTGAAGGTTTGACAAAATGTAGTAAAGCTTTTCCTACATATGCAGGAGCATTGTCAGTTTTAATCAGTTTAGGAAGTCCAATAATAGAAAATGCATAGAGACAATGAGTTATAACATGCTAAGCAGCCTCTCCTGTTCTAGCAGAGACTACTATAAATCCAGAATAAGTATCTACTGTAACGTGGACAAAGGACTGTTTGCCAAATGAAGGTATATGAGTAACACCCATTTGCCAAAGTTGTCCTGGTAGAAGTCCTCGAAGATTAACTCCAAATGAAGGGATAGATTATAATATAGGACATTTTAAACAGGATTTAACAATCTTCCATGCTGCTTCCTGAGAAAGTTGAAACTGTTTATGCAGTGCTGCAGCATTCTGTTGATGAATAAATAGTATGAGACTGTGTTGTTTGATTTGTCATGGTTGCACCAAAAATTTTCTTTTGGGTAGTTTGATCAACAAGGGCATTCCCTTGTGCTAAAGCACCAGGGAGCATGGAGGGAGCTTGAATATGTCCTATAAAACATGGAGCTCTATGTTGACATACAAGTCTTTGAAGAAGGAGAAATTGCTGCAATAGTTCCTCATCAGTAGTTTTCCCTAAGACAGCAGTCTTTATAGTGGAAACAACCATAAGTAAATATTTGCTGTCTGTATACAGACTAAGGAGGAACATGGCAAATGCTGAAAACCCATGATAATAGCATGTAATTCTACTCTTTGAGTTGATTTTAAAGCTGTTTTGGTATAAACTTTTCCATTGATTATTAAGCCTGCTATTCCTGAGCTGGACCCATCAGTAAAGACTGTAGGTGCTTCAGGAATGGGCTCATTAACAATTGTTTTAGAAAATACAAATGTAGTAATTAATGAAAATTGAAGTATTTTATCAACTGGGTAGTGAAAATCAATTTGGCCTGTAAAATTTGCAAAAGCAATTTGCCATTTAGTGGAAGTTTCCCAGAGCCATTGTTGTTGATCCTTTGAAAAAACAACAACAACAATATGAGGCTCAAAACCTATAAGCTGTAAGAGTTGTCTACGCCCATTGAAAATCGAGGAGGTGACAAGATAAAAATATGGAGATAAAACTTTCTTAGTAATAACAGCCAAATGGATCCATTCAATAGTACGTGAAGATTGCTACAATAGTCCCGTTGGAATGTAACTCAAGGGACAAATTAGTAAGGCAAGTGATTCTTCAGGATTTATGCATTTTAGTTGTGCTTGTTACAAGGCCTTTTCTACAAGCTTTAAAGCTTGCTGTCCCACAGCTGTAAGTAGCCAAGGAGAAACTGGTTCAGCTGAGCCTCTAAGATTATCGAAAAGTGGCTTCAGTTCCCGGTAGTTCATTTCAAGGAAGGTCTAAGCCAATTAATATCTAATAATTTCTGGAAATCGTTTAAAGTTTGCAAATGATCTGTCCTGATTTCTAATTTCTGTGGATGCATTTGTTGACCCTCAATAATTTGTCCTAAATAAGAGAAAGGTAAAGATAAGTGCACTCTTTTAGGAGCTATATAAAGTCCTAATTTTTTCAAAGAATATTCTAGTTGTGGCAAAATGGTCAATACAGTGTCTTTATCTGAATGAGTAATAAGAATATCATCCATATAATGAATTATGTACATCTTAGTGTGCTGCCTTCATACTAGAGAGATAGCTTGAGCAACATATTTTTGGCACAAGGTAGGACTGTTAGCCATACCTTGAGGCAGAATTATCCACTGGTATTGATCCATTGAAGCCTGGAAATTAAGTGAAGGAACACTGAATGCAAAACACTTGCAATCATGAGGGCTTAAAGAAATAGTAAAAAAGCAATCCTTCAAGTCAATAGTTATAAGGTGAAAATTCCATGGAATCGAAGTAGGAGAAGAGAATCCTAGCTGGAGAGGACCCATAATTTCCATCGTCTTATTTATTGCTCTCAAATCTTGTAATAGCCTCTAGTCTCCTGATTTCTTTTTAATAACAAATATAGGCGTATTTTAAGGGCTATTAGATGATTCAGTGTGCCCAAGCTGTAACTGTTCTTGTACCAATCGAGCAGCTGCCTTAAGTTTCTCCTGAGAAAGGGGCCATTGGTTACCCATACAGGATCATCTGATTTTCAAGTAATTGGGTCTGCACAGTGCATTAATTATTGGGGTAGCAGGAGCTACCAAGGCCCATATGGTAAATTTTGATATCCTAATCCACGGTCTCTGGTACTGGGTGCCACTTCTATGGGGGTGAGAATTCCCCGCTGTTCTTTTCCTAGTCCCTTAGTGAGCAAAAATTCCTGATTAAGTATTTGAGTACTGACTAAACTATTAGGACTGACAAGCAATGCTCCCATATTTTTCAAAACATCTCTACCCCATGAATTAACTGGCCATCCAGGAAGGACATACAACATAAAAAGTTCAGAATGACCTTCTTTATCTTCCCATTGTAAAAAACTAGAGCTTTTTTGAGGGGATTTACTCTGCCCTATACCTTGTAATTCTGTGGCTGCTGCATGAGTGGGCCAGGAAGGAGGCCAGTGTAGCTTAGCAATAACAGATACATCAGCTCCAATATCTAAACGTATTTTAAATTTACACCCTTGTATTGTTAGTTCCATTTCAGGACGTTCCTGACCTATTTTTTTAATCTAATAGCCAAAATCAGAGGAGCCAAATTACCAATTTGCTTGGGGCCCCTTTTGCAGGTTGTGCCTGAGAAGCAGAATTAGCATCCTTATACTATTCTTCTAACTGCCTGAAGCAGCTTCAGACAAATTCTTGAAATGACTTTTTAGGGCCCTGCTTAATTTTGCTCAATTCCTTTATTTTGCCTGAGTATAATCTTACACATAAACAAGAAAATTTACGCACAAAAAACACAAGTATAACATATAACTTTGATTAATCCTAATACTGGAACTGCTATTTTGATCCTAACTCTGAACACACCTCACAATGCACTAACCAAATCAGTAAGTCTTAAAGATGTACATTCTATTTTATTTGAATTTATTGATAAATAAGTGCTCCTTACAAGTTCTAAAATCATTTTATTTTTTTTAAATATTAGAGCCAGCATGTCCAATTTTTGCATGCCAAAATAAGAAATTAATTTAGGCCTTAAAAGCAGACATATTTTAGACATTAAACAAAGGCCAAACAGAAACAAGAATTAGACAAACCAGACAAACCAGAGAGAAACCCGGGATTTCAGAGCACAACCAGATTAGAAAGATGCCTGCCTGATTTTAATCAGGGCATTTTCTGACAGAAGGACTGAAGGATGGGACTAAACAAAATCTCCCCGAGAAAATTTGCTCTTGGCAGCTGCTGGGATATTTTCCATAGTCAGATCCAAAACAGGTCCCCTGCCTCAATTTCCAGGCAAAGAATAAGAAAGAAAAAAAATGATCGTTCGGATTATTGTAGTTAGAACATTAAAGAAAATCAGACCGTAACAGGAAGAGCTGTAACTTTCCTAATACCTGAGCGTCCTATCCATTCTTGAGTTCTATAGTGGCTGTAACCAGCGGCTCAGGTTAACTATGCTGAGATTTCTCCCCTACATCAACGGCCTTTTCATGAAAGTCAGGCTTTCACAGCAAATAATCACCCCTGGAGAGACAAGCACAAGCAATCCCCTTACAGTCATTTGGGGGAAGAGGCTTTGCACTAACAGTATCTAATAAACCAAGTGAAAAAGGGGCAGTAGGCGCATACTGAACACAAGCAAGTTTAAGCTCTTTCAGAGTTCTAAAAGGTACAGGTTCATGTTCTCACACTAGTCTTCCTATATAATCCTATCTTTCTACAACATAAAAACAGGTAGAGCTATTTATTGTTTGCCCTATATTTTGAGCCTGGTCTATAGATTGTTGGAGAGGCGATTTCCCAGATTTTGAGCTATAGACTCCCGGATCAGCCCGATAAGGGTACGGAGGAGCAGAGGCTTGAACGTAGGAAGGAGCTGAGGGAAGCAGAGGCCCTGAAGCTAAGGCAGCCATAGCCACGGATTTTTTATCCCCAGAGTCATCCTCAGACTCCAAGTTATCCTCGTATTCACATCACTCTGTTTCCGGCTCACCCCAATACACTTCAGACAATAATTTGTTCTCATATGGAAACATTTTTACAAAAAAGTCCCTTACTTTTTACACTAACTGCCCCATAATTGTTTATTCCCTACTACCCTTTCCCCAAAAACTTTATTTACTCACTGTGCACACTTCCCTTGGGGAGTTCTGTCACCTGCCTTCAGTTTAGTTTCCTCGTGCTCAAGTCTTCTGTTCCGGTGCCACTTGCCGCGGATCAGTGCGGCTCCTAATTCTGGGTTTTGAATGAGAATGGTGTGGAATTAAGAAATAGACTTATTAAGAAAAAAGAATGGGATCTGGAGGACTCTTCAATGCTGATGGCAATATTCAAGTGCTCCATAGCCACAGTACGTATTATTATATAGCCATATGCAAATGAAGGAAGTCCATGATACAAAGTAACACATCAGAGGCAAAAACAAGAACTCTCCCAAGGCATAAACAGGAATCCCCCACCATGCATAAGTGAAATCAACCAACATCTGAACAAACAAAGAGTAAAAGGAAGGCCATGTAAATTGCTTCCAGCAACTTCAGCAAGCAAGTGAAGTGGGTGCAAATACTCAGCATTACAGCCAATATGGAGGTGGAGGGGGAGAACTTAGCCTTTGCTGAGCCTCAAATTTACAAAGGCTTTATTGCCATTTGCAGTCTACAACATGACATAATTCAACACGTATAAGCTTTAGATTAAATGATTCCCTCTCAATCCAGTCCATTTTCTTAGCATTTAACACGGTAATGGTATCACCCAATCTGAAATCTGAATAAAAATTAAAACACTCCGAATTTCCTTTATTTCCAGTTGCTGCCCTATCATCTCATTTAGTCCATGTTGAAGGTGCAGTGTATTCTTCCGCACGTCTCCTTAACATACACATCAACCTGACTTTATTGCCCTTTCATCCATGACACCGTTCCTGCGTATGATGCTAACGTGCTTATCATCAAGAACTCTCATGAGATGTCATCAGTCGTTATGTCCCCTGCATCCTCAGCAGACTTGAGTCCTTCTGCTTCTGAGCCCTGTATTCCCTGGAATCTACTAACTGCTGTCACATTCCAGGTTCCGGCCCAGATGGAGTTGAGTGCTCTGAGCATCAGGCGTGTCGTGGGATCATGAATGCCTCCAAGTCTTCCAGGACCCCAGGAATTACTCTAAAGGCTGTGTTCTATCTGGTGTGGGAGACTAAAGGTGACATCTCTTACTGCCAAGGCCCATGTGACCCTCTGTAAATATCTGAAGGGACACTGAAGATGTGAACTGTGAAGTCAGGCGTTCCAAGGGTTGAGAGCAAATGATGCAGGACCGAGGTGACAGCAGGGTCTCAGTGAGTGACGGTGTTCAGTTGTCCACCCTCATCTGGACGGATCCTCTCCAGGTGTAGACAGAGTCCTGCCTCGCATCATGGGGCCAAACTCCTAGAATGTTTCTCTGCTGCAGGTAGGTTCCTGCTCCCTCTGGCCCATGAGCCTGACCTGATGGGGTTTGCCCACAATTTCCCAAGTTTCCCTGAATCCTTCTCCGGGTTTTTTTTCTTCTCTTGTTCATTTCTGACTTTTGTAACATAATTCATGTGTAGATCTTAAGGCTCTACCCCCCTTATCCCCATAAAGCCCATTAGACTGATCTTATCAAGCACATAGGGTGTTCTCTACCCTAACCTTTTTATTATTTTCAATATTGATATTAAAATTGATATCATTAGTATCAGGATCACGATTATAGTTCATGATTTTACTAAGCCATTTTTTCAATCAGGAATTAACTTTTGTTAATGCTAAATAGCAAAGATTTTTAAATGATGTGATGCATGAATTTCAAAATATGTAATACTTGACCTCTTTTGCCTTAGATTGTCAAATATATAAACAAAAACAGCTAACACAACATTAGCCATCTGGTGTGAACTCCCTATCTTGAACCATAAATATATCAGGCATATAATAGAGTTGCATCTTATTGGTCATGTTGCATAAAGAGGTTGTGTCAGAATAGTTAATTTTTTGTATCAGTAATCTTTATGTACAAGAATAGGCCTCTGTTTTTTAGAAGGTCACTTTGGAGCAAAATGTGTAGGTAATACTATTGTTCTTATTTTTGTAAATCAATCAAAATTATGCCTGTGTTTTTTGTCACATCAGCAAACATGTAATATAGTTTTTGGTGTGCCACAAAATTTTAGGAATTGATTCTGTGTGCCATGAGATGAAAGAGGTTGAAAACTGATGCCCTACGGCGATAAATAATCTCATGTACAGTGGGTCAGACATCCTGGAGGTGATTATGAAGGGTCCCCTAACAGACATATATTCACACATATGTACCTCTGTCCCCAGGATACCAGTCAGGGTCTATGTGACAGGGGAGCCTTGAAGAGGACTTCCTTGGGCAGTCTGACCTCTGGAACAATGTCCATCCTTTAGGATGATGTCGTGGACAGTGTGCTGCCATTCGGTAGAGGTGGTGGACTTCCTCGTCTTCCTTTTCTCTTCTCCCTGCTCTGTCTCATCCAGGGTAACAGTGTGTTGTCGTCTGTACACATTAGAGATCCAGTCAGCACTAATTTCCCAATCCTCCACACCTGCTAGGGGCTCCGTGCCTGCTGTGTTTCTCAGTGAAAACCAAAGGCCAGAGATAAATGATAGCAAACTGTGGTGTAAATACAGTGAACTATATAATTCAGCCTAAAAAGGAAGGACATTTTGCCACATGCTATCACATGGATGATCCTGGAAGACGTCATGCTGAGTGTAGTAAGCCAGTCACAAAAACACAAGTACTGTGTGAGTCCACATACGGGAGGTTCCTAGAGTAGTCACGTTCATCTGGACAGAAAGTACTGGTAGTTTCTGGGGGCAGATTCAGAGGATGGGGGAGGTGGAATGAGAAATTATGGTTAGATGAGTAGAATTTCAGTTAAGCCAGATAAAGGGTTCTAGAGATGGATGATGAAGATGGTTGCAAACAATATGAGTGAACATAATATCACATAAAAATGATAAATTAAAGATTGTTAGTTTCATGGTACATGTTGCATCACAAAAATAATGAAAGAAACCATATGCTGGATGCTGAGTTTCTTGCTTAAATTATAATTTATTTCTTAAATGTATCTTGTTTCTTTGCAAAAGCAAACCTCAAATCATTTCACATTTGCTCAGGGAGTGGCAAGTATCTTTGAATTTTTTATTTTCTTCTTGCAATGGTTATTTAAATAAATGTCTTTGATCAGGTTCCTAAGTGAATGGAAGTTTATAAGGTAATGAACTTTATTTATTTATTTATTTGGTATTTTTCTGAAGTTGGAAATGGGGAGGCACTCAGACAGACTCCCACATGCACCCAAGTGGGATCCAACTAGAATGCCCACCAGGGGGCGATGCTCTGCCCATCTGGGGCGTCACTCTGCGGCAATCAGAGCCATTCTAGCGCTTGAGGCAGAAGACAGAGAGCCATCCTCTGTGCCCGGGCCAACTTTGCTCCAATGGAGCCTCGGCTGCGGGAGGGGAAGAGAGAGACAGAGAGGAAGGAGAGGGGTAAGGGTGGAGAAGCAGATGGGCGCTTCTCCTGTGTGCCCTGACCGGGAATCAAACCCGGGACTCCTGCACGCCAGGCCGACGCTCTACTACTGAACCAACCGGCCAGGGCAGGTAAGGAACTTTATGAACTTCAAAGTAGGAAATTCCTAGAAGGTGCATTGCTGGTTGTTGGCTTAATTGTTTTTTCAGGGTGTACAGGTTTCACCTGGCTGCTGAACCAAAATCGGTACACATGGTATTTCTGACTGCCTGTGAGTAGACTTGTTTTTTTCATTCCACTCATTAGGACTTTCCCCTCTGGTTAATGATTCCAGTATGTGGACATAGATTCATATTTACATTGTTGCATCCTTTAAAGACTTTGTTTTACTGGACCACATGGACATTCAGTATTTTCTTACATCATGATGGTTCATAGTCTATTCCTCCATCTCCATCGGTTTGTTATTGTAATTGCACTCATCCTAAAGCGTATTATCATCATTGTTGCTAAATACCAGGATTTTAATTATTACAGTGATTGTGATTTGTTATTGTTGTTGTTCTTGTTGGAAAACACTGAATCGATTTGTTCTAGTCATGAAGCCTGTTTGGTTTACTTAAGAAGGTGACGGAGAACGATTTGACTTTGAGTGAGGGGTATGCAGCATAATCAAAGGTCAAAATAATCTGGAGATATTTTCTCAGAACATATGTACCCTGATTTATCAATGTCACTGCATTAAAATTAATAAAAATAAGATTAAAAAAAAGAATGACATAAGGATCCACAAAATAATACACGTGGACAGTTGGTACCATGTAATTCACAGTGATCTTCCCAGAAATGAGTTTCGACAAATTTTCCAAGTTTCCCCAGGAGGCCCAGAGAAGCCACACTGGTCACAAAAATTAGGGGATCAGGGAACGTGCAAAACCTCCAGTACTTTCAGTCTTCTGTACAGTGCATTTTCACCAATGAAATAAAAGTTGGTTTTGCATCTCATTTGCATAATTGAACAGCTTTCTTTGACTTGTCATTTGCTTTTCTGATGTTGTTTAATAATAAAAAAATAAAATTGTCTTTTATCACTTAATATTTATTTTGTAACGTCCCCGAATTTTTGTGAGCAGTATATTTCATCAGGGCAGACTGGACACTGACGAGCTGGCCTGTTTGAGCCTCTGGAAAATATTGTTTGTCTTCCAGGACACCAGCACCCTCACGTTTCTGCAGGCCAAACCTGAGGAGGACATCTCAGCTCTAGGGAAAAATTTCTAGGTCCCTTTGGAAGCCCAGGAATAGATGGGACCAGTGTGGAAGGCTGGAGAGGAGGTCACGACATAAGGAGGCTTTGCAGTTTTCCCATGTGCCCCAGAGCCAGGGAACCACTGCTCCTGCATTGCTGTGTGGGCCCTAGTGGACGGGAAGTGTGGCACTGGGGAAAAGGGACTGGGATCTTGCCTGCCAGCATCCCCAGGCTGTTTAATGAGTCCGGACCTTAAAACGGAAGGCAAGGACAGGGAAGGAAGGGCAGCAAGGCAGCCCACAGGCGCGTGCGTGTACACACACACACACACACACACACGTGTATGAACGAATATTAAGAGTTGTCCAAGTGACATGTGAGTTTCCTCAAGTACTTTGAAGTCCTACCACTTTTTCCTCATTAGACTCTCAGTAAGGTGGAATAATACATATTAGTAGAAATGTACTGATTTTCAAAATAAGAAAAAATACGTCTCTCTCCCAACAGGAAATAATTTGCAACGCAGGATACAACACCGTGTGGACAGTAAATAAACAGGAAAAATACAATAGATCAAAGTAGACAACCTTACATTAAAGGACTAAGAATGTGTAATTTAGTAAAATTGTTAATCTGGATCCTGGTACTCCTTATGAGCGAACCTTATATGATTATAATTCTACATATAACCTGGTGTGCCAATAGAAACTGCCTGAGCGACAGAACACAGATATTTCGCTGCTCTCAAATTAATAATACTCTCTGCATTTTAGACCACAGAACATTCTGGAAAAAACAGTAGGAGAACAAATAGTAGATGTCCTGGCAGCAGGACCACCAAAAGTAAAGGACAAAATCAGAAAATATTTATGGGACTCATGTCTAATGGGAGACTTTGATTGCCACTGAGAAGATATTTGTATACGAATGAATTCAGAACAACCAAAACAGAGACAAGATTAATTTTTTTTCTTTGAATAGTGAACCCGAATCCCCGGGTTTTAAATCAGACTTCACGGGATACTGGGACTCTGATGAGCCATTGTCACCAATAACATTTGAAAAATATGAATTTAAATTAATGAAAGAAGGTGGCCACAATCTAGGGAAACATTTAATACCAATTTACATTTTGAATCAGAATTGCCATCAATAATGGAGGAAACTCCAAAAAGTGAAGATTCAGATCTAGAGGATTTACCCTCACCACCAAAAATGCTCATAGGGGAACAATATAAGGAAAAACAAGTAAGTCCAGCTTTTATTGCTCCACAATGGTGGAGGGCCAATAGGTATTATCCAGAACCAATCCATACCCCCTGGTACCTCCTGCATGAAAATAATCAGAATTAGAATGCAGAAAAGGCTTGGCCACAAATTCTTAGTGGGGCCTGCAGGGAGCAACTACATTGTACCCTTGATGGCATCCAATCAATGCTAGAACATCTACCAAGCGGAGGATCACTAGGACAAGGATTGTTATAGATACACTATACTACCTGGATTTGGCTAAGACTGCTATTTATAACCTGCACAGACAGCCAATTTACAGAGATTTAGAAAATCCAACCAGATACCCTAGCATTTTTAAATTCTGAAGATTATCACGATTACAAACAACAGCCTAGGGAAAACATTACTCCATGTAATACAGAGGAAATCTACTTCAGAGCCAGAGAGAGGAAAATGAAATAATAGAGCACCTGTACGGAGTGCATAGGAGACAACCTAGAAAGTGGCCAAACCAGAATGAAATCAGCCAATATGATCACGAGGTGGTTCATCCTGGTTGTCAATGTAATATTAGGGTGTAATGCTAATAACGCTAACAATAATAACAATGCTGTTACTGCTACTGCTATTGTGACTACCTTTCAATTTCCTAATGTACTAACTGCACATAAACTTAACCTTACACAATATTCACAAAAATCACATCTAATTTTTCATCCACTGCATATAATAACAAGTAACAATTCATATTTTTATTATATACTTGACAACAACACACATACAGGTAGCATAACAAGAGATATTTTTATACAACCCCATACATTTTATGTCCAACAAAGCTAAGTAAAGCATATTGCGAATATGCATTTTTAAAAAAACACCAATTTTCACTAAGAGTTAGATATGATACTATACTAGATACATGCCTAAAACAAAAATGGTTCCAATAACACTTAAGACTAAAATCTACATCAATTGTAGACTAGAATTATTAGAACCCCCCAATTGGGCCACATGAAGTTATAAAGGAACCCAATAATAATGCATTTACAAATGCAACACTACCGATTCTACCAACATATGACATAGACCCATACACAATCAGAGAACATCTGACATGCATACAGAGAGCATCAAGAAATTACGTACCATTTATGAATCATCTGATGTATTTCTGGTATCAACCAGCATCAGATGATAACACAGATTATAAAAATTATGAAATGAATGATGAGGATTATGAAGAAATACAATCAGACAATAGGAGTAACAGAGAAAATAGAAAACATAACAATTAGCATGACATCCAACACAAATACACTTTTTAACAGAAAACCGTATTATTCACCACCAAAAAATAACCCAAGGCTACCATTAGGATTTAATGCAAATTGTAATTTTAATATGACACATATCATTAAGGAAGGAGATATTACATACATACAGTATTATCTCACAGGAAACCCAAATGGCCCTAGCTATGGCAATTTTTGCCTCATTTATTGCATACCCCCCAGACAAAATTATAAGATTTTTTACTTCTCTGGCTGAATAACTTTTGGGAACAAACTCCATTCACAAATGTATACACCATTGCAGAAAGCCATCAGCCCAGAAGAATTTTTGAAATATGATCAAGGCTTCTGGGTGTTTAGACATATACCACAGATATTAACTGATCTTATACAGAAATCCATATTAGAAAGACCAATTCCTATTACTCACACTCCAATTTTTGGTAGATTCAACATATATGTTTGTATTCAGGACTAGTTAACCAGTTCATAAATTCTATTAAATACTGGATGCATGATAATTACACACATCAAACCATTGATATTACATTATTTTTAAATTGTGTACCACCTACATGGATACCATGGCAAACCAAAGATTTATTACAAGCAGGTGCCCTCAAACATTTTGTTTCTAATTTATAGTCAGAGGTATCACAAAAGGATTTTTAGGATTATTTAAACAGAATTATATTACACCACTCTATCGAGAAGTAATTAGGCCAACATTAGCTGAAAAGCTAGGATTACTAGAAAACACAGAATTTCACCTAAATCACACACATTTGTGTAATGACACCATACAGAAAGCAAAATATATAAGATGCCTTAATATTACCTTTTGAGAAAAGGTAATTGCATCAAAGCCCAAACATAAATATCTAACAGATATATTTGCCAATATATCTTATTATACATATGATTATACAGGGCTGACCAAGTCATCATTTGATGTAAGAACAACGATATATCCATTGTTCCTAACAGACATATATACAACACAAGATAACACAAGTATACCCAAACAGAAAATCAACATAATAGCACCAAAACTACACAAGGTATCAAAGTGTGCAGAGAGCAACATATTTAACATAACTAAACTAATCGCACCACCATATATTGTAATACCATATAATCCATTCCCGGCCTAAAGCATTTAGGTCACTCAGTTACAATCCACATGTATTTGGACCATATCACCCAAACAAATACATAAACGTGTCAATTATGAATGGCATGCAAATACACACGTTCCCAGAAATAATGGAGGCACCAGAAATCTTAAGGAATCCAGACATAAGATACCACTCGTGTTTTGGGTTATTAGACTCTATAGTAGATTTACACTATAATGCAAGTTACAATTATAAAACATTACACTGGTATGACACATTTGGTGCACAAAAAAATCCATTTACCACCCAAAGAATTTTAGGGTCAGATGCATCATCGTTTACATATTATATGTTAATGCTATTAGAAGATTTATAGACAAAAGTAATTTTACAAACACATATACCAGTTACAAATTATTCATTTCATCCACAGATTTATTTTTCACATCTTTCTAGACAAGACTGTTATGTGAGACCATTAGACTCATGTATAATACATGGAGGATGTTATAATGACACTCATAACATTACACTATGACTCATTATTTTCATATGGAATTCTCAGACCAAAACCTACCTCAAAGCAAGCACCACCATACATCACACTTGCAGAAAAACCACTGAAAATCATAATGAGATCAGTGGTGACACAAATAAGAATACAATTCAATTTAGAAACATTTACAGTATTTGAACACATATCACAATGTGTATCACTTAAAGAAAAGACAACAATATATCAGATTATACTACCAAATAGAATAGACATAAATAGAGGAAGAAAACTTTTACAATTTCTCGAAGCAGCAGCTATTGGAATGTCAGCTTTAGCATTATCAACAACACAATCAAAATTGACAGGATCACAACAAAACTAGCAGAATTAGAACTAAAAAACAAGAGAGAATATGAATAAACTCTAGACTTACTCTCAAAACATTTTGGGACTGCAATTGATATAGCAACACACACACAGACACAAATACAATTATTGGAAAAAAGCATCCAAAGAAAGAATAGATTACTTAGATGTTGATAAACAAAGCCTTAAGAATTTCACATGAAACTTAGCTTTGCTAACAACTTGCCAAAGAACCCAAGACCAACTAACCTTTGCATTAAGAGATATTAGAGACATGATGATAAGGGGAGAAGAATACTCACCCCTCTGGACACAAAATTTAGCATTATTGGAACCATCAGAACCAGTAGGGTGCATAATGTCACAGTGTGAATTCACTATAAGAACTATAGCAGGAGGCACAACACTATTAGGATTCCAAAAATATCTTTACCACACAAATTAGCAAATGGTAAACATGTAATACCAGTAGGCTAGTTGATATATGCCAAACCTTACTTCTTGAAACCAGAACAATAACATGAACAAAAAATACATCCATAACCACACAGCAGCTAGTCATAAACTTTTCTGACTTACCCGTGGTGGAAACCACCCCAAGGGAAGCATTTTAGAATTTAGGAAACTTCGTCTTCATACACTGCAACGTCAGCCGGACCTACTGGGACCACACTGCGAACTCAGGGCATTGGACAACAGATAACATCGCAGACGACTCAATAGACACCTGCAAACTAATCACCAACACCATGAACATGACAATCAACGGAAAAACCATATACTCATCATATGCAATTCATGGCACATTGAAATATTTACCAACAACCACGTTCAGTGAACTGCAGGAAGAACATATGAACAGGGAAAAAGATTATGAAGAAACCTTCAAAAAACTTGAAGTACTTCAAAATGAGACTAAAAAACTTATCTCAAAAGCTGGACAAGAACAGAACATTATAAAGGAACTGAGACTGATAACTGACAGCATGAGCATCATCTTAGACCATGATGCAAAAGGACTGGGTAAACCATGTAATTTTTTTTTCTTTTTTTGTATTTTTCTGAAGTTGGAAACGGGGAGGCAGTCACAGACTTCCGCATGCGCCCGACAGGGATCTACCCGGCATGCCCACCAGGGGGCGATGCTCTGCCCATCTGGGACATTGCTCTGTTGCAACCAGAGCTATTCTAGCACCTGAGACAGAGGCCATAGAGCCATCCCCAGCGCCCAGGCCAACTTTTTGCTCCAATGGAGCCTTGGCTGCGGGAGGGGAAGAGAGAGACAGAGAGGAAGGAGAGGGAGAGGGGTGGAGAAGCAGATGGGCGCTTCTCCTGTGTGTCCTGGCCAGGAATCGAACCCAGGACTCCTGCATGCCAGGCCGACGCTCTACCACTGAGCCAACCGGCCAGGGCCAACCATGTAATTTTATAGAGACTAAAGGATCTATATTTTCAACACTGAGTTGTAAACCAACATGGAATTCATTAAATCCAGTATATTATACTGAACAAGGTATTTATACCTTTACATCAATATGGACTGTAATTAAGGAAATAATACTACTTATATGCCTGTTTGTTGTGATTGTATTTGGATTGAAAATGTGTAATCCCATTTGCAATATGTTTTAAAAAGGAATAAGAAATAGTTTTATAATGATCCCTGCAAGCTATACCCGGGGCCCCCTTAAGCTGTACCCAGGCACAACAAGGAGTGGAATATTCTATTAATATAAGGTTGTAGTAATTAAATATATAGAAATATAAAATTATGAAAGATCTATAAAAGTAATTCAAATTATATTAAAAATAATTATTAAAGTTATGCCATTTGGAGAGGAATCAATATAGTGGCTTAGTGCCATAAATATGTAATGTGATAAACAGACTTTGACTTACAATTAGAGCCCAGTTAGTATGTGTGCAAAGTTATACATAGATAGGAAGTAACTAAGCAGAGCCCAGTTGGTATGTGTGTGAAGTTATACATAGCTAAGAAGTGGCTTGGTGTTATTTGTATTAACTTTGTAAATTAATGTAAATAAGAACATCTTAAAAAGTGGTTTAATGTAAGCATTTCAGTAGATTGACATAGATGGGATTCCCTGCAAGGAACTCCCAAAAAAGTGGTTTGAGGTGATAATCCTGTGTAGATTGCCACCTGTTAGAAGGCTTAGCCAGAAAAGATACTAAAGCTGAGGGGCCCCTGCTGCAGTAGTCGCCCAGACTCAAAGGTTCATGTGGACTGTCTCCAGGCCACTCTGTGCTCTGACCAAAAGCCAGCCGAGAGGAGCACGCCGACGGGGCCCCCTTAAGCTGTACCCAGGCACAACAAAAGGATTTGTGGATAATTAATTGCCTGTGTGATTATTACAACTAATTTGTGTGTCGGTTGTGTTTTTCCTCCACTGGTAGTTAACAGTAGCATCCTCATAGCCGCCTCAAGAGTAGTCTCCAAGAGGCTGCAAACCTTGCTGATGAGGAGTGTTCCACTACACCGGGGAGGTCGAATCGGGGAAACCTGATTAACGTAGAGCCTGGGCTCTACTGGGACACCATAGAAACAGTGCCAATGGATTGACTAAGCAGCAATATATAAAGACGTCTATATATATTCACTATATATAAAGACGGCTGGGAAACCAGAGAGACCGCATCCTCGGAACCGGACACAAGGCATTGAACAGGGGCTACAGACTGCAAACTGAGAACGGAACCCGAAGAACCTGGGTGGACGCTGCCCCCGGCCCCCCGTCACACCCTCCGCCCAGTCCGCCCGCGCCCGTCGCCGCGCCGGTGCTCAGTCTGTCTTCAGTCACCGCCCGAAGTCCCACGCGGGCCGCTGCCCTGCCCGCTCCTGCCTCCTGTGCGCCTCCTGCGCCCCCGTCGCCGCAGGTCCCCACGGGCCCGCATGCACGCGCACCCAGTGCACAGCACGGCCGGCGGGGCAGGGCGCGTGCGCACATCCGGCTTCGCCACCGACCAGCGCGCGGCTCCCAGGAACGCCGGGACCGGGAGGGCGCTCGGCACCCCCGGGATCTCCCCGGCACCACCGCAGGGGCGCGGGCGCAGCAACACTGGGGCGGGGCCCGGCCGCGGGGCGTTACCTGACACCGACGCGGACCCGGCCCAGCCCCGGCAGCTCGGCGGCTGCTGTCTAGGCGGCGCTCCCGCGTGTGGCGCTGCCCGGGGCGGGTGCCCTTACGCCCCCGCGACCGTGCGCTGCGGCTGTGGGGGACGCCACGTGCACATTTCCACTAGAAATACTAAAACGCACTGAAGGACGTGGGACCCCGACCTGGGAAACCTGCTTCCGGGTCGGCCGGAAACGGGGAAGCTGGAGGGGCGGGGCCTGCCAGGTCGCGCGCTGCGTGGGCCGCTCCTGGGAGAGTCCTCTGTTGTGGACTGGGCCTAGCGGTCCTCTGCCCCTCGCACCAGGCATTTCCGGTCCTACATTTCCGGTCCTGCGTTTCCAGGCCTGCATTTCCGTCTACAGAGGCTGAGTCTCCCGGTTTCCTTCCTCCGAGTGGGGTGGTTGTCCGATGAAACCGCCTTCCCCCCTGCCCGACCTCCACTCTCACTCACGTTCCGGGATTCACTGTTTACAATGAAAACTGTTGAGTTGTGGAGCCGCTCCCAACAAATGCGGCGATGTTCCCTTGGCAACAACCAGAGAGCGGTCCAAGTCAGAGCCCTTTTGTGAGCAGGTCCTGTGGGGGGTCGCAGGACACCTGCGGCGCTACCCTTTGAAGCTTATCTTTTTCCTTTTAGATGGAAATGTAAGCATCAAGTTCTCCTGTGTGCAATGTGGACGTCCATTCACACTGACAGCCACAGCAGTCGGTTTCCATTGTCTTCACTCTGTTGCAGGGGTTTAAGGGGCCACGACTGGCTCTCACGATGAGGGTCCAGACATCGCTTTAAAACAGCAAGATCACTGTTTCTACAGATGTGTATGTGTACACGTGTATGCATGCGTGTAGGCATTCCTTTCTTCTTATTTACCTTATTTAATATGTTATAGTTCACATTTACTGAGATTTATCATCTCGAATACCTTTGAGACAAATGGAGATGACATCCCACAGCTTGCATGTTATTATTTTTCAAATATATTGTAATTTCACACTTCACAATTCCTTATCTTCACTCTCAGTCATCTGAAAGAGTATTTTTAATTTGAAAGAGGGGATCTATTTATCTGTGTGTTTTTTTTCTCTTTTTCTGAATGTTTCGTGTCAAGTATGGATGATGAAACTTGTGAAAAGTGACTGAAATATATACCTTCTCACATGGACATTTAAAAGCATTGAAAAACTGGATTTTCATTTTTCAATTGACTCATTTATACTTAATGTTAATCCAAATTCTCAGGGACCCGAAACATGGAAGACAGGACTACAAGATCTGTTGTTTACACATCAAAGCTTTATTGTCTAGCTTGGCCAAGCCTCGGCAGCTCCGACAGAAATCTGAGGGAGAGTGCGCCGGCCCTTTGTTCTACTTAGTTTTTATAGTTTTGTAAGTGGGAAGTACAGAAGCAAAAATTGTAATTAGGAGCCCTTTACCACTATTGGTTATAGTCATGTGTCCTTTAACATGATAGGACCATGTTCAATTTTGCAAGCCATACATCATTTTGGAGAAAACAAAATTTACAAATTAACACAATGGTAGAAAGGTGTCTCTTTACATATTAAAAGGCCTTCCTATATTTTCTAGTGTTCATCTGCCATTCTCTGTCGAGAGTCACATGTATTAACCACATGCATTTAGATAGGAGAGGTAGTTTCTGTGGGGATAAATGCCTGCAAATGGCTCACTGCTATAAGAAAAGGTTTATTTTGGCTTTTCTTTCCCTGCACCTGGCTAGCCCATTCACCCCCTTCCCCACAGGTGTAGTGGAATGTCTGGGAATCCATGTTTTCCTCCCCTTGCATTTACAATACAATGCCAAGGGCCATCCTGGTTATGCCAATCACACAGTACAGAGACTATTCTTACAATTTCTCTGCACACCTTAACCCAAATTAATAAAAATGTTCTCCAAGACTCTTAAAATATTAATATTAATTCTGTAGCCTTTGGAACTACTTTACAACAACTGAGGGTGAAATGGCTCAGTGGCTCCTCACTTAATAAATGTCAGTGTGAGATATGTGAGTTAAAATTTCCTTTGTAAATTCTGCATTTCGTGCAACAGGATATTTAGCAAGACTGAATCCCAACTATTCATGCTGCAGAAATTTCTCAACTATTTCCAAGGACACACCTTTCTGTTTTTTTAATGTCTAATAAGATTTCTTTAGGGTTTTTTTTTTTTGTATTTTTATGAAGTGAGAAGCGGGGAGGCTGAGAGACTCCTGCAAGTGCCCGACCAGGATCTACCTGACATGCCCACCAGGGGGTGATGCTCTGCCCATCTGGGGCATTGCTCTTTTGCAACCAGAGCCATTCTAGAGGCTGAAGCAGAGGCCATGGTGGTGTCCTCAGTGCCCGGACCAACTTTGCTTCCATGGAGACTTGGGAGGGGAGAGAGAGACAGAGAGGAAGGAGAGGGGAAGGGTGGAGAAGAGGATGGGCGCTTCTCCTGTGTGCCCTGGTCGGGAATCGAACCCGGAACTTCCACACACCAGGCCTATGCTCTACAGCTGAGCCACCTGGCCAGGGCTTTCTTCAGTGTTTAAGTTTGTTTTTTTTCTTGAAATATTTTGACTCAAATGGATTTAAATTCTGGAAGATAGCATTCTCTTAGGCAGGGGGACAGTAAAAACTACTCTTCTTGCCACTTATCCTCCAGGTCTCCAGAGCTGAGATCATTTACCTTGACCTTACTCTTCTCAGATCTGTGGAAACTGGAAAAAGATTAAGGTGCCAAAACTGTCTATGATTGGAGGTCAAGAAATCCAGATACCTGAGGCCCTCCCCCCCTTAGTTTTTCTTCATCCACCCTTTTCTTTACATAAAAGTCACGTGACATAGTTCTTCTGGTATAAGCATCCAGCCTCCAAACCACCTACTCTGTCTAATCTTCTGTGTTTCTGCTTTACACACAGTGTGAGCTTGGTGAGGCTAAAAGTCAACTGAAGTGATTCCTCTTGGGTGCACATGGGATATGTATTGTTTGCAAGTTCCCTCATTAGAGAATAAGCATTATCTAGAAAGTGTTTAACAGTCCCAATGCTCAGGACTCACAAAAAAAAACTCAGTAAACTTACCCTCTGAGAGAACGATCCAGAAATCAATAGTTTTTAAAACTCATCAGATGATTCCAATGTGACCCAGTCTAAATGCAGTGCTTCTCACATGCTAATGTGTGTGCATGTCACTTGGGGACATTGTTGATAGTGATGCAGTGGAGCTGAGTCATGTCTCAGATTCTGTATATCCAACAAGCCACAGGGTCAACCAAGCTCCTCTTTATTCTCTGGTAAATAAACATGATTAATAAAAGTAATTTTTAAAAATCAGCAATGTTTAGAAATCAGGGTAACTATAGGATGTCATATTTGGGAAAACTTGACTAATATTAAAAAAAATAGTTAAACACAAATTTACAATGACCCATAATAACCAAAATGCACAAGGCCAAGAGAAAGTTTCTTGTATTGTTTCTAGCTAAAATACTTCCACAGTATCAAATACGTTTGTCCCATCAAGGTGACGTTTGAAAGATGCAGACCCCATAGGACCTGTGGTGGCACAGTGGATAAAGCGTCGACGTGGAACATTGAAGTCGCCGGTTCAAACCCCTGACCTTGCCTGGTCAAGGCACATATGGGAGTTGATGCTTCCTGCTCCTCCCCCTTCTCTCTCTCGCTCTCTATTCCTCTTTCCCCCTCTCTCTCTATCCTCTCTGAAAAATTAATAAAGTTCTTTTAAAAAAGTTAAAAAGAAAAGATGCAGACCCCGCAGGTGAGTATCTTACCCAGAGTTTCCCCAAATTCAGTCATTTACACGTGGGCAGGAACCCCTGGAGGAAAGGAACTCCGAACAGAGGGCTAAGCACTCTGGTCCTGCATGCCACAGGGCACTGGGCAGCTTTCAGTAATTAGCCCAGATGGCTGCTTGGGCAGAACTCATTGCAAGGAAGGCAGGAATTCCAGAGCCCCATCCATCCACACAGCAGCGCTGCCTTCCAGGAACTCTTCGCCCAGCACTACCCCAGCCCTCACCACTGGACTGCCCGTCTGCCACCTGCTGGGTCTGGCCAGGCCTTTCCTGTCAGGACACATAGGTTCCATATCTCGGCCTGGGTCTGTTGGAAGGATTCTCTCACCTGATTCCTGGCCAGCAGGTGGCTACATAGCCCAGCAGCAGTGGTTTTTACCGTTTTTGGAAGACTAGGAGAAGCCTGCTGTTGCTCAGGTGGTCATTTATCCTCATTTTGCCTGTTAGTGCAGCAATAAAGACTTCACAGGGTATGAACACTGGGACGGGAGACCAGAAAGAGCTGTGGTGGGCTGCGACCAGGTGACCTCACTCACCATTTCAGGTCTTAATAAATATCATACGTTACCGCGTACTTCGGCACTCTGGCTTATTAACAGGCGCCCACTTTCTCTGTACGCCATTATGCCACTATACTTCGTATTGTAAACACTTTCCCTCCCTTCTCTCCACACAGTTGGAAGCCTCACTGACCTCTGTTATGGCAATGGCTTTCTTTCCAGTAAGTTGCTTTGTCAATTTAGTTAGTCACACAGGTCAGTCAGTCCCTGCATATTGCTTATAAAACTAGAATCTAGTTCTGCATGGATTAAGGTGTGTGCTTCACCCCTCCACGACGCAAACACACCTGTGCACGTGTATGTGTACATACACACACAGCTAAATATGGTATTTATTCTAAATTAGAACACTCTAATATTAAGAGCTAGAAAGAAACATATAGCTGATCTAAGTTAAACTTTTCCAGTAAGTATTCCAGAATAAGTTTCAGCATAGCTAACTGAAAAATTTGTTACGAATGCGGACTTCCAGGCCCCCACCCACCCTACCGAACTACATTTTCTGGAGTGGATCTGAGGCTCTGCCTGGTAAAGCCCCTTTCCTGGTTGGTTTTATGCACAATAATTATTGAGAGCTCTTGGTCTACATTTAAGAGATGGAGAGTTACATACAGGTGCTACTGAGATTCGAGGAAGACAATTGTGCTGCCTGCATCCAGTCTTCTTGATAGCAGCAGGTCTAGAGATTTAGATCTTAAATCCAGACCTGCTTCCTCTACGTCAGGGCATCTCACTGCCCTGCACTTCCAGGAGGATTGGAGAGGATATGGCCACACGATTCAACGTTCTCCAATCTGGGGAGGAAAGCGTGGTCCTAGCAAGTGAGAGCTCGCAGAGAAGAGGAAGAGGTAAATGCATGTTTAGCAAACTAACTTACTGTATGGTCAGCACTGTGTCCTGAGCAGAGCACCCAGGGTGTTCAGCCCAGCGGAGAGGGGCCATTATAATTATTAGCAGAGCCAGTGAAGCCTGGGACATGTTTACTAACAAAATGCCTAGTCACAAGCTAAGCTGGCTGGCTTCTCAGCGAAGTCTGACTCATTGTAACTTAATATAGATAGCTCTTTGTTGGTAGACTTTAATCTGTGGCCAAAGCTTTTGTAGGTTATGTTCCCATTTAACAAGGATTTCTGGTCAAAACCGTGCTCCCACATCCTCCTAATGAACAGAGTGTCCCACAAAACAAGGATTCTCGGTCTCCTGATGAAGGTTATTGTGTATCGTAAAAGTCCTCTGTCCCTGAACATCAGCCCTAATGAGGTACAGAAGGGCCCTTATTACCCAGACAAAGACATTCTGCGGGTCTGAGAGAGCCGCAGACGGAACTTTTCTCTGCCTCCTGGAAATGAAGCCAAGCTCTCTACTCTCTCTGTCCACGAGGATTGCTGCCCTCCTCTTCATCATTCTCTTCTTTATGAGCCAAGTTCCACCAGGTAACAAAATAAGCTCTGCGGAAGCTGGGTAAGAGCAGAGTGCCTGGACCTTGTGGGAATCCTGTTCTCAGAGCAGAGGCCCCACCTCCTGTCCCCGGAGAAGGGGTCTCAGCTGAGCGGACACCGTTGGCTGAAGCTTGTGGCCACGTCTGGTCAGTTCTCTGCAGCCGCCCTCAGGGAGACGAGATGAAGTTGAGGGTGTTTCCAGTGCTGGAAATCCTATCTGCTCCATCTCTAAAATACATGAATTAGGCAAGTTCACGGGCAGTTTCTAGATCTAGATCTCAACAACAACAGTGGTGCATATTCTACTCATCTAGATCTCCAAAACTCCTCTACTGACTTTAAGCAAAATGTCTGCAGAGGCCGAGTTACCCTAAGAGCTTTGCCAAAGCTACAGGGCCCAGGCAGAAGGGATCAGCGAGGGGGTCTCTCTGAGATTTACTATGAGTCTAAGAACTTTTCAACTCACTTCCCCTTCATAACGGTGGCCCTCTGGGCCTGATTCTGCCTCATGATGGTCCATGTCAACCTCTGTGGGGTTTTTTACAAATATTTTCTTTATTGATTTTAGAGAGAGGCACAAGAGAGACGGAAACAGAAAGAGAGAGGGAGGTGGGGTGGGAAGGAGTGGGAAACATCATTTCGTAGTTGTTTCTCCTATATGTCTTTACCAGGCTGGACCGGGGCTTCGAACCGGCAACCTCAGCATTCCAGGTCAGCGCTTTGTCCACTGCGCCACCACAGGTCAGACTCCACCTCTGGCTTTTGCTCTTCCTTTTCAACACCTAGTGTGGTAACGGAGAACTTGAACATGGATCAGAGACGACACTGCCGTGGAGTGGGTCTTCCTGTGCTCAGCAGGCGCACCGGGCTCCCAGGTGGGGGGTATCTGTGGGCAGCCCCTTGATTTCCACCCGGGGAAGTGACCAGACACTCAAGACAGAGCAGCAATGTCCACAACTCCTGGACGTGTGCAGCAAAGAGGAATAGGCAACTCGCTGCTCTACTCCAAGTGGAACAGCTTCTTATCTTTCCCTGAGAACTTGGGGCCTCGGGGTGGGAAGGCGTAGTGCAGAGTGCGAGGTGCGAGTGTGGACCATCCTCCTATGGTGTCAGGAATTGTTGACTGCTGCAATTTCTGTTGTTTGAAAAAAGGACACTTTCCAGAATTTTCACCAGCAAATATCCTGAGGGGCATGCCTCCTCCTGGTGAACCCAGACTTTCCTATCTACAGCTGGGTTTACAGGACCACCTACTGTGAACAGGCAGACAGCAACTCAGGGTTGGGGGAGCTGGGGAGTGAGGCTTGTGAAGCAAATCTCAACTCTGCTTTAGGGGAATTAACCTGGAGGAAGCAGAGGGGGGAGCATGCTGGGGGTCGGGGGGCGGGGACTGGAGGTGGAAAACTGTTCTGTGTCTCAGATACCTGTTAATGAAGCCTGACCATAGCCTCCACCAGGAACAGCATATAAAGAAAATAAAAAAGATATGATAGCCTTTTACTTCCAAGATGTCATAGGCCGGCCGCCTTCCCTGCTGTGTAGTCCAGGGAGGAGTCAACAACACCCCCCCCCAACGGCGTTAGCACAGGAGGAAGGAGAGGTTGCATAAGGGCGAGTTGTGAGAAATAAGATGTGACCAGAGGAAAAGCAAGAGCCAAAAGTAACTCCACATTCAAGAGCTTAAGGCACTGAAGTTTAAAGGACATGAAGTAGGAGCCGGCTTTGCTCGGAGAACCGTGACATCCACTGAGACCAAAGAGGGTCCGAGGCTGTCTCTGCCCGGTTTCCGTCCGAGTCTTTCCCTGGTCATGGTCTGCGTGTGCATGCATGGGCGTGCATGGGTGTCCTTGGGCATCGCCCACCCCACACTTTATAAGGGTTTTGGGATGGATGGCATAAAAAGTGAGAAAAATACCTTTATAATGTGATGTGGATTCTTACATGGGTTCTTTTTTTACAAAGCTCCTTTTAGTAGTCAACAACCACAAAACTGCATGCAACTCCAAGAAATGTGCAGCAAAAGTAACAATAAATTTCTACATCAACATGTCACAGGGTGGGAAATAGCTCTGCATTGACCCGTTATTCCACAATCATTTGCTAAATACCTGTTACGTGCCCAGGCTTGAGCTGGGCTCTGGGCTAGACGTACAGAAAAGAACAACATGTGGCTTCTTCCCTGAAGGAACTTGTCATCTGGAAGTGGGGTCAGGTGGAGAAATAGCACCCTAGCCGAATGCAAGAAGTACCACAATGGAGGGACGTCCAAGGGTGATTGATCCCCTGACCCAGACACGCCGTGGTTCATGTTCTCCTATACTAATGTCAGATGACTCTTCCAGTAATGACAGCCCAATTTTAGCTCAAGGTAGTTGGGGCTTATAGACACAGTAGGTGAGCTGCTTACAGGTAGAAGGAAGAGATAGATGTACAGCCCAGGGAATGAAAACTCAGATTCCAGTGCTTTCTATATAGTGCTCAGCAAGTACAATGAGCACAATTGTTGGGTTTTTTTTCCTTGAATTTTTCTGAATAGAGAAGCGGGTAGACAGAGAGACAGAATCTCACATATGCCCAACCGTGATCCACCTGGCATGCCCACCAGGCGGCGATGCTCTGCCCATCTGGGGTGTTGCTCCATTGCAACAGGAGCCATTCTAGCATCTGAGGCAGAGGTCATGGAGCCGTCCTCAGCACCTGGGGCAACTTTGCTCTAATGGAGCCTTGGCTGTGGGAGGGGAAGAGAGAGATAGAGAGAAAGGAGAGGGAGAGGGGTAGAGAAGCAGATGGGCGCTTCTCCTGTGTGCCCTGGCCGGGAATCGAAACCGGGACTTCCACACACTGGACTGATGGAAGCTCTCTACCTCTCGGCTAATTGGCCAAAGATGAGCACAGTTTGTTTTTTTTAAAAAAGCTTCAAGTTATTTGCCCTTTCATAGTGTAGGTAAAAGATACGATGCTGCACAGTTGATCTTCATATCTATTGGTGGACTGCTTTGTGAATACACGGAAGAGTTTGATTCAGCTTAATGCAGTTGACTTCCAGAGACGTGTTGGATATATATATCTGTGCTCTGTACTGATAGGAAGCGAGCGGGGATTGGTCTCTATGGTCCAAAAGAGAGAGGCCTGGGTGTGACGATTGTGGTACCTGTGGTACCTCTGTACTGTGGGCCAGGAGCTTAGGCAGCTGTCCTGGAGGAGGGGCACTGTGTACACAGGCACACCAGTCGCTCAGAGTCAACCCGCTTTTGAAACGAGCATCTCAGAGTGTGTGGCCCACCCTCAGAACATCGTAGGCCAGAAGTCAAATTCTTGCCCATGTGTGTAAGGAGCATATGTGTTCTGCGCTTAGGAAGGACTCTTAATGCACGCGGTGGTTTCTGCAGCAGGCTTGCCGCTCAAAGGCCAGAGCCAGGGGGGCAAAGGATGCGCGCAGCACGAGTCAGCGGAAGGCCGCCCTGGCTGCTTCCTGCGCGCTTGGTGTGTGGGCGCAGTGTGCCTTTCCGCCGGAAACACGGCCTCCTAACAGTTTTGTGAGGGATGCTGTCTCATAGAGCTATATCGCAGTTCCACTTATCAAAGATAACGGGGGGGGGGGGGGGGGGATAGAGAGGTTGAGATTTCTCTAGCTAGTTTCCTCTGCTCCAGGAAAGTCAAAGTCACAGGACTGATAGCAAATAAAACTGGTCTATGCCATCAATGTTATGAGGTAAGAGTGGGCAAGAAAGCCTGGGATCAGCTTGTGTGTGTGTGTGTGTGTGCGCGCGCGCGCACGTATGTGTGTGTGGGGGGGCACATATGTGTGTGTGTGGGCACATATGTGTGTGTTTGTGCCCTAGAACTGTTAGCAGGGCAGGGCTACCTAGGTCGGCCTTTATCACTTAGATGCCAGATTTTCCAACATTACCTAAAATCAAAGCTTTTTTTTGTGTCTGTAAGCAAGTGTTTAAATGCTGGCTTAAGAAGTCAAACAACAACAATCCACACAAAGTTGTTTTTGGGCTCCAGGTAATTCAGTAAAACCTCAGGGAGACTCAGAAATAGTGACAATAACGCTGTTCTCTGTGCAGCCCGGGGCAGGTTCAAGGAGATCTGTGAGCGTCCGAATGGCTTCTGCCAAGACTTCTGCCTGGAAACGGAGATGCAGGCCGGGAGGTGCCTGAACGGCCGGCCTTGCTGCCTGCCCCTGGGCCACCAGCCTGAGGTGGGGCCCACCACGCCCTGCGGGGCCTGAGGCCTCTTTGGAGCCGTTCTGTCTGCTGGGAGGTTTTGTTCTCTGGACTCACTCTCTCGGTCTCCTGCTCTCTGTCTTTCCTTCCACAAGGACCCTTGCTGAGTCCTGGGTAATAATAAAGCAGACCAGCCCACACAAAGCCTGTTTTACATGCTCATTGCCTTTAAATTCCTCCACCCAGGTCGGGGCCATCTCTCCCTCTGCTCTACAGAACCTCCGGGTGGAGCTCCGGTCTGTGTGGGGACACTTTTATCACATCTGTCATTTGTACCTGGTTCTGGGACCCTCCACCCTTCATCGGGGAGACCACTGTCCCCCCTGGGAGGATGCCCAGCCTCAGTCCGTGCAGGTTGGGGGGAGCTGCGTTTCTGACTGGGGGTGGTGGGCAGACCTGCAGTCAGACCTCCCCACGTCCATCAGATTTTACCAGAAACCTGCATCACGGTCAGGGTCACACCTGGAGGGCAGCTGCTGCCGTCCCCCACGCCCTCCTCCAGGCAGTGCCCCGGGCCTGTCCATGCTGTCCCGGCTGAGATCCGGGGGTTCTCTGTGGTTCCTGCCCTTCATTGGGCATGGCCACGCCCCTCTTCCTCCTCCCTGGAAGCCAGCATCGGTGTGAGGAAAACGGGCAAATTCTTTGAAAGAAACAAACTGCCAAACTCACTTAAAAAGAAATAGATAGTAAAGAAGAATACATCAACTATAGGAACAGAAAAGTAACTGATTGTCAGGCGCTGGGGACAGGAGACCTACAAAAAAAAGACTTGAGGGGAATTTTGTAAGTAAGAACAGTTCTAGGTGTGATAATCATAGTGTGGATTATACCCCTATGTGCATTTTTCAAAATGCATAGACACGATGACTAATTTTAACAAATAAAACTACTGTGTGTGAGGTGTCGCTCGACAAATCTGACTTCACACAAAATGAGTGTCAACTCTGCCCTTGTCTCCCTTTATTGCTGCTCCCCTTCTCGGACTTCTAATAGCTTCTAGCTTCTTTTCCTCAACCTTCAGTGGCATGGTAGAATGCACTTATAAGAACCTGCTCTACCTATGTGCTGTCCTGCAGGGTGTTATGCTAAGTGAAATACACCCGAAAGAGGAAGACCAAAGTCTGTGATTTCATTTATAGGTGATGTCTTAAAAAAAAAAAGCCCCAATAAATTGACAAACAGAACAGAAACAAACTCATAGAAACAGAGAACAAACTGATGGTTGCCGGACGGGAGAAGATTTGGGAGGCTGGGATTAAAAAAAGTACGAATGCTAGTGATCAAAGCAGTCACAGGGATGTCGAGTACAGCAGAGGGAACCTCGTCATTAATACTGGAGTAACTATTACGGTGCCAGGTGGGTACTAGACTTACTGAGAGATCACTGGGAGAGTTACATACATGCCATACATCTCATCTCAAAGTAATACGACGTTGCATACCAACTGTAATTGAAATTTCTTTTAAAATTAAGAAGATATTAATTTCTTAAAATTAAGAAGATAAAAAATAAATTTCTCTACCTCTCCATCCGCAATGTGGCTTTCCAGAGTAACCCTCGCTTCGACCCCCACAATTTCTGTGGGGAATGCAGAAAACCCACACTGTTCTCTCTCTCCGTTCAAACTATAAAACTATGTGCACTGTTACTGAGACGGAAAGCTGTCCTCTCTGGCTCTGCTTCTGACCTAAGCACATCACCCAAACTTTTTCCCGGGTTTGTTCAAAGTCAGCTGCAACCTGATGCCTAGAGTCAAACCGAAGCTCTAAGAGTTATCCAAATAACTAGAATTAAAAAAAAAAAAAAGAAAGGAGGAAAAGAAAGGCCACTCTACCTGAGGATTTAGATGCTGTAAACCAGAGTTCTCAACTGGAGATGTTTTTGCCCCCGGCACAGAACCGGCCACGTCCTGAGACACTCTGGGTTGGGTCCACCAGAAAGATGCTAGTGGCATCTAGTGGGGAGAGGCCAGCGATGCCACTAAACCTTGAAGACAAAACTGTCTGCCCCAAATGGTGATGGTGCTGAGGCTGGGAAATGGCGCTCCGGGCTTCACCACGGGGGAAGCCCCAGAGGAGGGTGGATGCCCTCCTAGGAAAGCTGTCCGCCCTCTGCCTCGGAGGGCGGCACCCACCTCCCCCGCGCCCCCTCTCCAAATGCCGCGCCTGCGTGTCCTGGACAGGCAGCGTCTGACCGTCGCTCTCGGACCTGTCAGCTTAAGTGTTCACGTCTTTATTCCCACGCAGGGTTCCTCTCTTGTTTTTGCTCCTTCGCCTCTTTCAGGCCCTACCACACGTCTGGCCCAATGCGCATCAGATCCGATCATCCAGAAGAATCCGACTTCGTTCCTTCCCGGTTCCATACCGATTCATGGAACAGGTTCCCGAGGTGGCTCCGAATCGGTCAAAGAAAAGACAAAGGGGCTCGCCACGTATCCACGTAGCACGTGTGCGTGTCGGACAACAAGGAGGGGTCTGTCAGGACGGCGAAGGAGACCTCGCTTCCCCTTGGTCACTTTGTTCCAAGGTCCCTCTTGTCTACTGCGCTCCTCGGTGCCGCAGGGACTCCAGCCAGTCTCCTCATGTCATCTGCAAGGTCTCTTCTCAGAGCTCCAGAGGCACTGCCCAAGGCTGGGGAGGTGGCCTCCTCCGGGAGCCCTCCCAGACTGCACGGCGGGCACTTCCAGGTGACCTCCGCACCGTCTTTGAGCCCTGGACACCTGCATAACAAATCCTGACTCACATCCCCTTTGTTCTAACTGATTCAGCTGATACTGCTGCTCCTTCTCCTGTGGCAGCTGCTCTGACGACATCCGGGTCATCCTACAACCTGTGAGACCCACAGCGCTGGTCACCTGTCTGATAGGTGGCAAGGGGTAAGGCAGACTGTGCTGCATGCAGCACTCAGGTGATAGGTCGAGTGGGTGCGGAATGCACCGAGGCTGACTCTGAGGGTCTGGAGCAGTCATTTGTAAGGGCCAAACCTAGAAGCTATGCTCTCCCCTAAACGTTGTAAATGGGACACGTAGTTCAGTTTCTGCTTCCTAAGGAACATCAGGAAGAACAGGTGACGTTTTAGTTCTCCCAAGACCGGCCATAATCATTAAGTGGGAATGGCACAGGTTGGTATATTTGATCAGAATGTAAATGGAAGTTAATAACAAATGATCATTACAATAAGCATAAAATAATTCAAAAACATTCTTAATAACTAGAAAAGACATGACAAAGAAAATATTCCTCACACTGGTTTACTGATAAGGTAAGTTTTTTTCTTTTTTTAAAATTAATTTTAATGGGGTGACATTGATAAATCAGGGTACATTTGTTCAGAGAAAACATCTCCAGGTTATTTTGACATTTGATTATGTTGCATACCCCTCATCCAAAGTCAAATTGTCTTCCGTCACCTTCTATCTGGTTTTCTTTGTGCCCCTCCCCTCCCTTTGCTCCTTCCCTCCCCCCCCCCATAACCACCACATTCTGGTCTGTGTCTCTGAGTCTCTTTTTTATGTCCCACCTATGTATGGAATCATATAGTTCTTAGTTTTTTCTAATTTACTTATTTCACTCAGTATAATGTTATCAAGGTCCATCCATGTTGTTGTAAATGATCCAATGTCATCATTTCTTATGGCTGAGTAGTATTCCATAGTATATATAAGATAATTTAACATTAGTCCTGATTAGATAAGTTAACATTACTTCTACTTAGTAGGTAGGATTACTATATAAGACAATGTAAAATATAAAATTTTATTCAACTAAATAAATAATTCTGACAATAACTGTGTTCCTTTTTTTTTTTTTTTTTTTTTTTTTGTATTTTTCCAAAGTTAGAAGTCGGGAGGCAGACAGATTCCCACATGTGCCAGACCAGGATCCACCCGGCATGCCCACCAGGGGGCAATGCTCTGCCCATCTGAGTGTTGCTCCATTGCAAATGGAACCATTCTAGTGCCTGAGGTGGCGGCCATGGAGCCGTCCATCCTCAGCACCTGGGCCAACTTTGCTCCAATGGAGCCTTGGCTGCAGGAGGGAAAGAGAGAGATAGAGAGAAAGGAGAGGGGGAAGGGTGGAGAAGAAGATAGGTGCTTCTCCTGTGTGCCCTGACTGAGTATCAAACCCAGGACTTCTACATGCCGGGCAGATGCTGTACCACTGAGCCAACCGGCCAAGGTCCAATGACTTTTTTCTGTAGTGTTATCTACTTAAACATAATTTTCCTCTCTTCTACTAACAAAAGATCATCACACCCCCCCCCACACACACACAAATACAAAATTATTTTAGGAAGAAAAAAGAGTAGACCAAGGGATTCCTAAAGATTGAACACTCACTACCTGACCTGTGGTTGTGCAGTGGATAAAGCGTCGACCTGGAAATGCTGAGGTTGCCGGTTTGAAACCCTGGGCTTGCCTGGTCAAGGCACATATGGGAGTTGATGCTTCCTGCTTCTCCGCCCCTTCTCTCTCCTCTCTCTCTCTCCCCCTCTCTCTCTCCTTTCTAAAATGAATTTAAAAAAAAAGATTGAACACTCACTTAAAAGAGACAGAAATCCAAAACAAGGTTGTTTTAACAATAGAAGACTGATAGAAGATACATTTTTTATACACATAAGTTTTCCTGGCTAAAAGTGTGCTTTAAAACATAATGCACAATGATGAAACCCAAGCAGCTAAGTGGGAATCTAAAATAAGGTTTTTTTATTAGCTAACATTATTTTAAATTGTTATAGGAATTACAGTCCCCAAAATTAGTCAAAAGAAGGGAGCAAAAACAACAAAAACAAACAAAAATAAAAAAAGAAGAAAGTAAAATGGGAATTTTTCAGTGTTTGATAATGCTATTTTTAAACAAGGGAAAAATATCACCAAAAATCTTTATGACTCACAGAGTGGCAGCTTCCCAAGGGTCCCCTCCTCCTGATCTTCTTGTCCTTTGCCGTTCCCTCACCTGGAGTGGGGGTGGACCTACTGGCTGGCTTCTCACTAACAGAATATGGCAACAGTGATGAGCTGGGCTGGAGCTGTGGTTGGGTTTTAGAAGACTAAGAGTCCCACCCTGCTCACTGTCTCTCCTTTCCCGTGTGCTCTGACAGAGCCCCTGCCACACCATGAGGCGCTCTATGGGGAGGCTTACAGGGCAGGGCGCTGAGCATGTCCAACAGCCAGGAGGTGACTAAATCCTGCCCCGGACCACGCAAGTGCATTCGCACTGCACCTTGTAAGAGACCCAGGCATCAGGACGTCCGGCCAACGGAAACACTAAGATAATAAAACTTGTTTTGAGCCCCCAAAACATAAAAAGTTGTTCTGTTTTGGAGTCATTTGTTATGCAGCAATTGGTAACCAATATACAGACAGAATCGAGGAAGGTAATTAGTTTAAAATTAACATTGAAAATCAAACGACACATGATGCAAGCTGGACCGCATTAAGAGACACAAGGGGGAAGAGGTAGTGGTGGAGGGAAAAGGGATCATTTTTTCAGAAAACGTTAAGTGAAAAAGTGAAACTTAATAAAATGGAAAAATACAGAAATTCTTCACTGTCAAAATCTAATGTGTTTTTAAAAATATAATGAAAAGTACATTTTTAGATAACAGGAGTCTATATTCTATTTTTACATCTTGGAAAAATATTAATGAGTTACCAGGTATTTCAAATAGCTAAAAATCCTTTTAGATATCTATTTAGTTATCCACCAAGTATTTTAATACGCTACACAACAAAATCTTAGAGGCAATACTTCCTCTACACTGCAATCAATACCTGTTGGGGTATAAATAAAGATACAGAATGAGTGAGAACAAGATGTCGTAAAGTAGAAAATGAAGAAGCAATATTTTCTTTTCTTCTTTTCTCTCTCTCTTTTTTTTTTTTACAGAGTTAGAGAGAGGGATAGATAGGGACAGACAGATAGGAACAGAGAGAGATAAGAAGCATCAATCATCAGTTTTTCGTTGCGATACCTTAGTTGTTCATTGATTGCTCTCTCATATGTGCCTTTGACCGTGAGCCTTCAGCAGACTGAGTAACCCCTTGCTTGAGCCAGCGACCTTGGGTCCTAGCTGGTGAGCTTTCCTCAAACCAGATGAGCTCGCGCTCAAGCTGGTGACCATGGGGTCTTGAACCTGGATCCTCCACATCCCAGTTCATTATTCCATCCACTACACCACTACCTGGTCAGGCAAGAAGCAATATTTTTGAGGTTGCCTGCCTGAGGTGGAACAGAGCCAGGGGCAGATGAGGCAGCCCTGTTGGGTTGGGGGTGTGGGAGTTGAACAGAAGTGAAATAGCAAAGTTGCAAGTCAGAACATGCACGAGATTCACTGATGTGTAAGGCCAAAGGGCAGACTGTCCTATCTCTCTGGCTCTCATATCTCAGAATCCCATGGCCACACACCATTACCTGAAACTCTGAATGAAACAACTAATGGAGATGCAGAAACCAGCAAGAACTCTACCTGGGTGTTTGCCGCCTTCCACGGTGATGGTGCAACTCCTGAGGACAGGGACTGGACCTGTGCCCATATCCCCAGTACCTTTTTAACCAATAGCAATACTTTTTATTTTGTCAGTAGGGTCTGAGATGTCTCTGAATCCATTGTTCTTTCTTCTTCTTACAAGAAGCATAACGTTGGAAAAGAAACATCATGAGTGTATCACAAGGAATACTCTTGAACCAATGACTGTTCTGTGATATTTTTTTTTTTATTCTCTCTCTCTCTCTCTCTCTCTCTCCACACACACACACATAATCAGCTATGTAATTACTTTTTTTTTTTTTGCTCCATAAGATGCACTTTTTCCCCCCCAAACAGCAGAGGGGAAAATGCCCGTGTGTCTTATGAAGCGAAAAATATGGTATTTTATTAAATATTTTAATACACTATTTGGTTCAGAATTTTTTTTTCTAATTTTCCTCTTTAAAACCCTAGGTGTGTCTTATGGTCAGGTGCATCTTATGGAACAAAAAATATGGTATGTGCAAGGTAGATAGGGTCATTTGCATGGTTATTTACAATATTTTTATACATCCACCTCTTTCACATATAGCTGAAAAAGACCTGAAATAGAACTATGACACTTCTTTCTTCCTCCCAGCTGAACTCATGCCCTGTGAAAGCATGTTTGCTTGAGGACTGAAGAATACTTGTTTCATCAACTCTCTCTTGCTGTATAACATATGACTGACAGCAGCTTAAAACAATAAACATTTTACTGTTTAAACAATGTGTGTGGTAAGGTTCAGCTGAGTGCTTTTGGGCTCAAGAGCTCTTCTGCAGCCACTGTTAAGCTCTGGCTGAGACAGGAGCTTCTTCTACAGGGTGGGCTGTGAGCAGATGGGAGGAACCCGCTTCCCGGCTCACCCCTGAGGTTGAAGACCAGCCCAAGGTCTTCCCTGGCTGATTCCTGGTCACCAATTCCTGGTCACACGGGCCTTTCCCTAAGGCAGCTCAGAACATGGTGGTTGGCTTTACTCAGAGCACGAGGATGAGCGAGGGTGCCCAAGATAGAACGATGGCCTCTCCCAGCCTAATCTAGGGAGTGGCATGCCATGCCACCTGCTGCATTCTACTCCTTCGGCCAGCCCACTCTTGGGGAAGGAGATGACTCAAGAGCATGAGCCCAAAGAGGCAGAGAGCCTTGGGGGCCAAGGAAGCTGATGACTCCAGTATTCAACAGAGTCAGCTTTTATCCCGATGCTGCAATGGAGGTTATAGACAATGTACAGTTATGATAGTGACTATGCTGCTAAGAGCGCCAATGATACCCCAACTGAGAAAAGTTTTCTAAAATGGACATGGCTATGATTACATTTCAGCAGTGGAATTCCAAGAATTCATTTTTTCCTCTCCTTGTCTGTGTTTTGTACGTTTTCTGTAGTGCCAGGTTTTCATGAAAATATAAACATTATTTCTAAAAAGAATACAAATATATTTTAAAAGGGTACAAAGTCTAAAAAAAGATGGCGAAATAAGTTTTCTACACCACAGTGCTGCCGTGAGGATGGCATAGCAAACTGTTTTTGGATCGCGCTCTTCTTTTTATGAAGTCCTTCCAGATGTTTCCATTGTTTTCTCCCCATCGCTCCTCCTTGGAAGAAAGAACCATTCTTTCCTCAGGGCTGGGTCCTTTACTTATATTACCGCATGCATCCTTTTAATCCTCCATCTCCCACTGTCTGACTCAATGTAGCTGGTGTCACCTGGCTTTTTACAACACGTTCTGACACATGGGAAGTCTTAAAGCAGGGGTCAGGAAACTTTTTGGCTGAGAGAGCCATGAATGCCACATATTTTAAAATGTAATTCCGTGAGAGCCATACAACGACCCGTGTATGTTACGCATTATCCAATAAAAATTTGGTGTTATCCCAGAGGACAGCTGTGATTGGCTGCAGCCACCCGCAACCGTGAACATGAGCGGTAGGAAGTGAATGGATTGTAATACATGAGAATGTTTTATATTTGTAACATTATTATTATTTTTTTAATTAAAGATTTGTCTGCAAGCCAGATGCAGCCATCAAAAGAGCCACATCTGGCTCATGAGCCATATGTTCCCAATCCCCTGCTCTAAAGCATGGCCAGCGAGCGGCCATGTGTGTGTGTGTCCCATGGGAAGCAGGAGAGAACACAGCCACAGCGAGGATGCTCTGACTCCCGGGAAATGGGCATCCCTGACTTGGCTTTCCCCCCATTGAGTTTCCAGCACAGAGTGTCCTTTCGTGTCTGGAGATTTCCTGTGGGAGACTGAGTTGTGCTTCCCTCTGTCAGGCTCTACTAACCAAGGACAAACCACAGGCCCCGGCAGTAGCATAAAAAGCTGGGGCCTGCCGTGCTCAGGGATCCAGGCTCCGGCTCTCCCCATGTCTCTTCTCCTCACCGGCCAGGTCAACCATGAGGCGCCATGTGCTGCTCTCCACCCTCCTCTTTCTGACCCTCTTACCCTCAGGTAAGGGGGTGGCCGATTGCTGGGGTCTGGGGTCTAGAAGGCGATCTGGAAGGTCAGACAAGACCCTGGCATCAGTCTTATGGATTTGCAAACCTGGTATCAACAGCTTCACTAGGATGAGTAACAGAGTAAGATAGGAAAGAGAGCACTCTCCATTCTTCGTCCGGGATGCCCGGCTGGGCCATGGCAGCTGGCGTGTAGCAGGTAGATCCGACAGCCTTCAATGGCAGCGCATCTATCACTGTGTCAACTCACTGGGTCAGAAGAAGGGGCGGACGGGAAGGACCCTATCCGCAGGAGCTGGTGCTAAGGGTGTGTATTGGGGGCAGGGGGCTCTATCATAAGGTATTTGGCTCCTGAAGGGATTGGGATGAGCTCTCATTATGAAAGAGGTAAGTCCATGGTTGTGAAAGGAAGGTGAGTGTATTTCTTTTTTTTTTTTAATCTAAATTAGTTTTGGAAAATAAAGAGACTTCTGTTGTAGCTGTATTGGAACAACAGGCACAGAGCAGAACTGTCCAAGCCAAAGTGGCCACAGGCCACTCCCTGCCATTATCACAGACCCAGAATCAGGTTTTGGAAAGAGGATTCCAGTCCCCAGGGAGTGCCCATGTCCCCAGTACCTTTATAATGACATCATATAAATTACCTTTTAAATGACAATCACAAAACATCGGTTCCAGAAGCCCAAACCTTGTCCTGTAAAATAAGGCTGGAGCACGCTCTCTGGGACACGGCTGCCTTGGTTACATAGGAAGAAAGGATTATGTTGGAAAATGGAGATGAGGACACAGGAGGTGACACCGTGCAGCAGACAGTCACAAATCCTTCATGCTAAGGTGTCAGGTTCACACTCATCATTGTCACAGGGAAAGACTGAGGTCCATGGCTTCACAGTGCTCGACTCTAAGTATTCAGACATGTGTCTGGACACAACACTTCAGGGTTACAGAGGGCAATCGTCAACTGTGTAGAAGGAGTTTGGATCATCTGTAGGTCAGACAAGGCTACTCAATAACAGTGGGTCAGGCACTATTTAAGCGAAACATATTAGACGAAATAACGTTTATGTTTTCACTTGGAAATAATTTTATTTGCATTGAAGAAGGATTTGTTTAGAATACACTGCCCACACTCTTCTAAATGTCATAGTGGGTAGCATGACATCAGTTAGGACTATCTGAGGCTATGACTCCCACGGAGAACAATCTCCTGTTTGAATGCAGTTGCCAGTGTGAACTCTACGATGTTCACAGGCTGCTGTCTGTCAGCCTCTGCCGTGTCTGTGGACCCCTCCAAGGCTAGGGGGACTCAGGTTGTGTGGATTCGTGTCCCCACGGTGAAAGCAGGCATCAACCGCAGACAGAGCTGTGTGGCAGCTCCCCAGTCTCCACAGTCCTGTCCAGAAAGGTGCTCTGAGACTCAGGTAGTCCCGATGCCAGCTCCTTGCTCTTCCACCTCTCGTGGTCCCAGCCCGGTCAGCCACCCAGTCTCTGCCTCTGTGTCAACCTCCTCATCCTTCACTTTGACCCTTCCTTCTGGCTCCTCTGTGGCATAGGTTTTATTTTGTAGTGTGCTCAATGCCAAACAGATATTTGAAAATATCTGTTTATTGAGTTTCAATAAGATCTGAAAGGAAGCAATCATGGGAATGTATAAATACTTGCTAGGTAATACAGATAGACAGTAACTTTGGGAGATAAGAAAGTGACAGGTGAAAAAAATAGGTCGGAGCTGAAACTGATTATATTTAATGAATAAATAAATGTGCTGGAATGATAAATCTTGAGTTCCTGAAGGAAGTAAAAAAGTTTTACTCAAGAAAGAAAATACAAGAAAGAGAACATCTTGTTTTTATGTTTCCATGTTTTTGAGATTCACACAGGAACAAACTGAGATCCACTTTTAATCAACATCTTGAGTTCTTAAAATCTATGCCTCCTTCATGTGGAAATATGTAACATTAAAGACATGGGTCTGGTAGTTAGATGAGACAATTCCTCAGGTGTTCTGTCATAGTCTATACTAAGTGTCTAAATAGTCAGGACTGAGAGAGAAGGCCTGGGGGGGCAGGTAGCATGACAAGAGAAATCAAAATACAGAAGATGAGAAAGTGGGACATAAGGAGGTGAGAGAATAAGAGAGACTCAACCGATAAGATCAGTGATGGAGCCATGAAAAGTGTCCCACATCTGGTATGAATGGAGAAAATTGTTAAGGGTCTGTCCTGGATTTAAGAAAAAAATTGAATTGATTAACTGCAAACCCGGTGAACTAATAGCAGCAAGATTTTTAAGAAATCACATGACACCCAAAGATTCAGTGAAGTTGTCACTAAAATCAGGTCATAAGGTTATTTTTTTAAACAAGTTTTTATAGGCCCTGGCCAGTTGGCTCAGTGGTAGAGCATCGGCCTGGCGTGTAGGAGTCCTGGGTTCGATTCCTGGCCAAGGCACACAGGAGAAGTGCCCATCTGCTTCTCCACCCCTCTCCTTCTCCCTCTCCTTCCTCTCTGTCTCTCTCTTCCCCTCCTGCAGCCAAGGCTCCATTGGAGCAAAGTGGGCCCGGGCGCTGAGGATGGCTCTGTGCCTTCTGCCTCAGGTGCTAGAATGGCTCTGATTGCAGCAGAGCGACACCCCAGATGGGCAGAGCATTGCCCCCTGGTGGGCATGCCGGGTGGAACCCGGTTGGGCACATGCGGGAGTCTGTCTGACTGCCTCCCCGTTTCCAACTTTGGAAAAATACAAAAAAATATAAAATAATAAATAAATAAATAAATAAACAAACAAACAAGTTTTTATAGCTCTGTTGAAATAAAGTTGACAAAAAACTGTATATTTAAAGTGTACAACATAAAGAATTTATATATCTATATATTTGCAACAACATGGTTGAACCCAGAGAATATTATGTTGAGTGAAATAAGTCAGACACAGAAAGAGGACTGTACAATCTGACTTGTATGTGAAAACTCAAACATTAAATTCGTAGTAACATTGAGTGGAATAGTGGTTTCCAAGAGCTGTGGAGGTGGTGGTGGGACGGTGAAAGCAATGGCAAGCTCATAGTTTTCACGGAGATACCTTTATATGTAGCTATCTTCATGGAAATGCTACTGCTTTCACCATTTCACTGTCCACCATCGCCAGTCCCCTGCATGTGACAGTGTGCCAGTCTCCCCCCTGTCCTTTATCAACAGCTCTGATGTTCTTGCGAGTAACCCAAAACCATTACTTTGAGGGTCAAATATTTTGATGAGAAAATGGACTTTTATCTGGATGAAAACGTGGTTCACATTAACAAGGCAATGACTTCCACCTCTGTGGCGGAGTTCAATCAGGAATGAGCTACATAGGGTCTGGTCAACTGTATATGCTCAATGCTCAATAAATAATCTTTAGCAAGAAAGGAAATAAGGTGTCCTTTTTTTTTCCTTTCTTAATTTAATAAGAGGAGGGGAAGCAGAGATAGGACTCTCTCATGAGCCCTGACTGGGACCCACCCAGCAAGCTCACTAGGGGGTGATGCTCTTTCTGGACCATTGCTCCATTGCTCAGCAACAGAGCCATTTTTTTAGTGACTGAGGTAGATGCCATGGAGCCATCCTCAGTGCCCGAGGCCAAGTCACTCGAACCAATCAAGCCATGGCTGTAGGAGGGGAAGAGAAAGAGAAAAGAGAAAAGGGGGAGGGTAGTGGGGCAGATGGTCACTTCCCCTGTGTGCCGTGACCGGGAATTGAACCCAGGACATCCACACGCCAGGCCGATGATCAAGGTAGCTTTTTCTTTTTTAAAAAGTATTTCACATAAGGATCATAAGAACCCTGACTGATCTAGTCATTGTTCAGTCCTTTAAACAAAAGGGCCTATAAAACTTCAGAAGAATTTGAAGATAGCCTGGAAGGCAAAGATAGTAAACTCTTCTAAGAATCAATATAAGACCTTTTGGAGGTGTCTGAGAGACTTGTAAAACTCCAGTGAAATGAGACTACGAGGGAACTTTCAGCATCCCTACCTTCTTTGCTCAGTAATCACCCCGAATAAATATGAATGAGAAAAATATTTGGAGATGGGATCTTTGAGTAAACTAGGATATAACAAGATTATGGGGGAAAAAGAGAGAGAGAAAGAGAGATAGCATGACTCCACACTTTAGGAGACTTCAGCAAGAATGTTTCTAGAAGGTCAGAACACAACCTAAGTATAAACTCAAAACAAACTTTGCCATATAGGAACAGAATTTATGGAACTATTAGTGAGAGCATCTCTGGGCCACTAGTGACAAGCAGATTCAGAATGAACTAAAAATGATGTAAACAAGTTATGTATGTAAAACATCATCTCTAGGTGAATCTGGAAAGGGAAGAGAGACATTATACTGTGCATAGCCATATGTCTGCTTACCTCTATTAGTTTAAATAAAATGTGAGAGTTTAAATAATTCATATAAGATATTACTTATAAAAAGTAATTCCTAGCACATGTTACATGGAGCTTCTAGTCCAGGAAAAACTCATCTCATTCAAAAACAAGAGTAATGAAAAGTTAACACTACTGAATCTAAATAAACTTTTAAAAAATCATTAAAAATGAACAGACAACAAAATTTTAAAATTCTAAGACCCAGACATGAATTCCAGTGGAAATATATTCTACAGATATACCTTGAATATATGCTAAATGATGTGTGTTTAATATTAATCATCAAAGCATTATCTGTAAGAGCAAAAGATTGAGATCACCCAATCTCCACCATTTACAATGCAGTTAAAGAAATAATGAACTAGTTATAGATAATAAATACTGAATTATTATAAAACAGAATGACAATTCAATAAGATAAGAAAATGAATTAAGTATAAGAAATAGAAGTAAAAAGTATTTGACTAATTTTATTTACAGTTGATAAAAGAGTAATCACACACTTAACTATTGCAATGTTGATGGAAATTTCATTATTTTCTGGTTGTTGGCTATTATAATCTTGTTATAAAAATTGTTGCATGTATATCTTAGTTTCCTTGGGGTGCTGTGTTTGGGATGAAATTGGGTCATATGATATGAATCCTCAGCTTTACTAGGTAAAAGTAAACTCTTTTCCAACTTGGATAAATTTAGAATTTAGAAACCCACCAGCAGTATTTGAAAGTGGTAGGGATTAAAACTACACGTAGAAATAAAGTATTTGACAATAAAAGTAAATAATTTGGAGGAGTTAAATGGTCATTGCAAAGTTCTGAAATCATTGTATCATGTAAGGGCACATGTTCTGATTAATATTAGACTTTCACATATTCTTAATATGTGAAAGATTTTAATTTAATAGGTTTTAATTCTGTAAGAACTACTAAAAGAATAGGAACAAGGGTTTAATATTTAAAATAACTAAAGACAAAAATGAGATTAAAAACAATCCAATAACAAAGAGAAAATCAGAGAGACAAAAGCAAGAGACTAGGCAAAGAGAAAAGTAATTAAGATGGCAGAATTAAACGCAAATATACCAGTGACTATATAAAAATCATATAGGTTAATTTTCTATCTAGTTCATATCAAAGGTAGCAAATAAGTCCAGCTACATGATACAAAACAAACGAACAAACAAAAACAAAAAAACAAACAAACAAACAAAAAATCACACCTAAAATGTAAGCATATAGAAAGATAAGAAGTAAACAAACGTTATTATGGGCTGAACTGTGTCCTTCCATAAATTCTAAGTCCTAAGAGCTCAGAACGCAACCATATTCAGAGGCTGAATCTTTACAGAGGTTCTTCAACCAAAATGAGGCCAGTAGGGTGAAATTTAGTCCAATACGAATGGTGTCCTTATAAGTGGAAGGTACTTGGACTCATAATGTAAAGACACAAAGAGGGGATGGCCATCTACGTTCCAAGGAGATAAGCCTGAAACTCATCCTTCTACTGGGTTTCTCAGAAAGAATCAATGCCCTTGACACCTTGACTTCAGCCTCTAGCCTCCAGAACTGTGAGAAAATAAATTTCTGTTGTTTAAGCCACCAGAATGTGGGACTTTTTTTTTTTTATAGCTGCTGAAAATTAATGCAGATTCAAAAAGATATTTCATGGATGTGTTAATCAGCAAAAAAGTTGAAAACTTTTTTACAAATAAAGAAGGCCATTTCATAATGTTTAAAGATTCAATTAATCAAGGAAATATAATAAATTTACATTTATACGTATAACAGAGTCTTACAATATAGAGAGTATAAAGTGAAAAAACTCAGAGGAATTGAAAATCCACAGTATCACAGTGAGATATTTTAGCATAATCCTCTCACAAATTAATAGTGTAACCAGTCAAATATCAATAAACACTTAAAATATTTGAACATGATTAGCATTCTTACAACACCACACTTCACAACTACAAAATGATTTACAAACTTGAAGGACCAAATCCAACTACAAAATACACATTTTTAAGTGTAGCCAAAGCACTTATAAAAATGGCCATCACTCAATCAGAAAGCAGGCATCAACATTTCAAAAGATTAAAATCAATCAATATATCAAATCAACATGTTGTACACTCTAAACTTATACAATGTTATATATGTCAATTATATCTCAATATCACTGGAAAAAATAAACTTTTGGAAAATTTGAAAAATATTTTGAACCTAATTTAGTTTAGCTAGAAACCACTAACAAAATGTAAGTATTTGGATTTAAAAATATACTTTTACATTAGGCAGTGTTGAAATAAATTTAGAAAATCAGTTATAGTAAGATAAGCTAAATGTCAAAATTTGTGTAATAAAGGTAAATTAGAATTTAGAGAAACAAATGAAAAAGAAAAATATCAATAAATCAAAAAGTTGGCTTTTTAAAGATGCATACACTTTATAATACTATATTGTAATGAATATCTTGACATTGATCAAGAGAAAATGAGAACATATTTAAATATCTGCCTGCATGAATGGACCTGGAGATTATTAAGATAAGTGAAATAAGCCAGACAGAGAAAGAAATACCATATGAGCTCACTTTTGTGTGGAGCCTAATGAACACAATAAACTGAGGAACAAAATAGAAACAGAGGCAGGGTCATAGGGAACAGATGGACAGCTGTCAGAGGGAAGGGGGTAAGGGGATTTGGATCAAAGAAGGTGAAGGGATTAGCCAATTATATATACACAACACAGAGATACAGGTGAAGGGATTAGCCAATTATATATACATAACACAGAGATACAGGTGAAGGGATTAGCCAATTATACATAACACAGAGATACAGGTTAAGGGATTAGCCAATTATATATATATAACACAGAGATATGGGTGAAGGGATTAGCCAATTATACATAACACAGAGATACAGGTTAAGGGATTAGCCAATTATATATACATAACACAGAGATACAGACAACCGGGTAGCAATTCCCAGAGGGAAAGGGGGAATAGGGGTGGGGGGAGGGAGCAAAGGAGGTGAAACAGGGGTGAAAAGAGACTTTGCATGGAGCATGGCTGGAACAATGCATTGGGTAGAGGGTGTCATATTGAATGGGACACTTGAAACCATGTCAACACAATAAATTAAAAATAGAAGTTAGCCTGACCAGGCGGTGGCAAGGTGAATAGAGTGTCAGACTGGAATGCAGAGGATGAAGGTTTAAAACCCTGAGGTCACCTGCTTGAGTGCGGGCTCACCAGCTTGAGTGAGGGGTCGCTGGCTTGAGTGTGGGATCATACAAATGACCCCATGGTTGCTGGCTTGAGCACAAAGGTTGCTGGCTTGAAGCCCAAGGTTGCTGGTTTGAAACCCAAGGTCGCTGGCTTGAGCAAGGAGTCACTCACTCTGCTGTAACCCCCCAGTCAAGTCACATATGAGAAAGCAGTCAATGATCAACTAAGGTGCCGCAATGAAGAATTGATGCTTCTCATGTCTTTGCCTTTCTGTCTGTCTGTCCCTATTTGTCCCTCTCTCTGTCTCTGTTACAAAAATTAAGTAAGTAAGTGTTGGTCAAATAAGTTTGTAAACATAATATATATGTTTGCTCGCTTGTGACTTATAATGGGTGTGGGGGACAGGCTATAAGCAGGCCAGGTTGTTGTAGCCTGAGGTTTGGTTTTGGGACTAAGCTTTTCCCCACACCCTTGACTGATTGTATGATCTGGGTGGTGCACTCTCATGAGAAATCCAATTATGCCTTGGATAAGTGACTTTGTATGGGAGACTTCCTTGTTTGTATATTGGATTAAGGGATTTTGGTTTTCTACACTATAAAGTGGGACAGGCCAGGAGCTCAGACACACAGTTCCTGCTATCACAAATGCAGGGGCTCCCCTGATCCCTTGCCCTTCATGGGAAGAGCTGGTTTTCTGCTTTTCCCTTGTCTTCTTTTGTGGTTTGCCTGTCTTGGTGAGACACCAATAAATAGGATGGCCCCCCATCCTCTGACTCCGCCATTTCTTTATCGCCTGCCCGAATCCAATGGGAACCTGCATGTGAATGGTCACGATGACGGCTCCTGGCCTTACAACTGGCGTAGTCGGCAGGATTCAGAGATTGGTATGGAGCCACCATCCTTGATGGGTGGGATAGAGTACTGGTTGCTGCTCTGGCTCCCCATGGCTGTCCTTTTAGGGGCCATGGGCTACATGTTTTTTACTCAAGAGGAAACTGCCCGAGGTCAAAAGCTTCAGCATGAATTGCAAACAGAACGGCAGAAAAGGCTGGAACTGGAGCGAGCACTGGAGAAGGAATTACGGGTTCGAGAGTTGCAGTTTACCCTGGAAGCTGAACGTCTTCACCGGCAGTTTTTGGAGAAACAACTCCGGATTCAAGAGCTCGAGTCTCAGCTTCTGGCCAAAAGCCAGCAGCCACAGGAGCCTAAACGGTCACCAAAGGAGCAGCAGCATCCGTGCCGGTGGATTGGCTTTGAGTCAGCGGGAGCAGGCGCTTGCGACTCCTCTTCTGAGGATGAGAAGGCTCAGGCTGAAGCTGCCTTACACACACTGAGAACCCGACCAGTTGTCGCCAAGAAGGTAAAAACCCAGCAACAAAGAGTCCCTCAGGGGCAGCCACAGCCTCCTGCCCAGGTAATGGAACACTCTGTGGTCCGGCCCTATACCCAGGCAGAGCTGATGGAGTTGGGGGCACAATTTAGGCAGAAACCTACTGAATCCCTGGTAGCCTGGTTACTACGATTATGGGATATAGGGGTGGATGGCATCATGCTCTCTGGAACAGAGATGGAGAAATTGGCCGCCATTACCACACACTCTTCCTTGAGGCAGCGTCTTCAGAACTGCCATGGCAACCCAGGAGACCATACCCTATTAGAGTGGGTGATGGCTGCCATTCGTATGGTCTGGCAGAATGCTGGAGAACTGCCGGGGCAATGAGTCGGTGGCAGTGCTACAGTGAGTTAGTAAAGGTCCTTCGAGAACTAGGTATGAAGAATGCTGTTTTCAACCCTGGGTCTCGTGGGCCAGACGAAGAAGTGTTTACAGCCAAAATGAGGGAATTTGTCCTTCCTAGCACCCTGTCAGCCCTTTTTGGGTCACTTGTGGCTATCTTGGGCCCCTATGTGGGGCAGCCCATCAATGCAGTTACACAGATGGTAGCAGATTTGGGAGAGCTGGAGGTCGCTCGGGATCATAAAGCAGTGAGGGCTGCTGCCTATGTTTCCCCCCCAAATAACAAGGGAAACAGGCCTGTAAAGGTTACCCGAACGCAGATGTGGGTAGACTTGATTGCGGCTGGAGCAGATAAGGGGAAATTGGATGGCCAGTCTAATAAAATTCTTTTGGAGCTTTGGCGGCAGCTTAAACCAGAACAGAAGTTCCAGCCACTGAGACGAAAGGCCCCAGCAGCTACCAATAAAACGTTTGGTGCGCGCACAGCTCGGTTACAAGATTATATGATAGAGACAGCCGAGGGAGAGGGGAACTCCCAAGACCCATTGTACCAGTTTGAATAGGAAAAAGGCCGAGGGACCCGTCTAACGGGGATGGGCGGGGACCGGAGGCCACATGTGGAACTGGCTATCCACTGGTCCCCTTCCAACGTACAACAGGTGTTGGCCTTGGTGGATACAGGTGCAGAATGTTCCCTTCTCTATGGAAACCCAGAGCGGTTTGCTGGACCCCAGTGGCCATTGACGGTTATGGGGGCCAAACTGTCCAAGTGAAGCCAATAACTACTCCATTGGGGATAGGGAGACTGCCTCCTAAGCCATATAAGGTGTATGTATCTCCTATTCCTGAATATATTTTGGGGGTAGATGTCTTGAAGGACTGTGGTTGGAAACTACAGCTGGGGAGTTCCGGCTGCAGATCAGGGTTGTGAAGGCAGTATTGTGGGGACATGCATCACATTCCCCTTTGCAATTACCCATCCCTCAGCGTGTGACTAACACCAAGCAGTACCGCCTGCCAGGTGGTTATGAAGAAGTCACAGGGACAATCCTTGAACTAGAAAAGGTGGGGATCATCCGGCCAGCACACAGTCCTTACAACTCCCCAGTATGGCCTGTGCGCAAAGCAGATGGAACCTGGAGAATGACAGTAGATTACAGGGAACTTAATAAAGTTGTTCCCCCTTTGCACGCTGCTGTTCCCTCGATAGCTAACATGATGGATCGGCTAAGCCATGAGTTGGGGACATACCACTTTGTGGCAGACTTGGCCAATGCTTTTTTCTCTATTGATATAGCCGCAGAGAGTCAAGACCAATTTGCCTTCAGTTGGGAAGGGAGACAATGGACCTTTACAGTGTTACCCCAGGGCTATTTGCATAGCCCCACCTTGTGCCATGGGCTGGTGGCTGCTGACCTGGCTAAATGGAAACAGCCAGAGGTAGTCCGCATGTACCATTATATTGATGATATTATGCTAACTAGTGATTCTCTTTCAGAATTGGAGCAAGCAGTCCCTACCCTGCTATCCCATTTGAAAGCATGTGGCTGGGCAGTTAACGAGAACAAATTACAAGGACCTGGGTTATCTGTTAAATTCTTGGGAGTTGTCTGGTCGGGTAAGACAAAAGTTATCCCTGACGCAGTTATAGATAAGATTCAAGCATACCCCGTGCCCACTACGGTAAAACAGTTACAGGAATTCTTAGGTTTGTTGGGGTATTGGCAAGCATTTATACCGCATTTGGCTCAGTTACTACGCCCCTTGTACAACCTTATTCGAAAGGGGGTTCGCTGGGATTGGACTGAGCAGGCGCAAGGTTCATTTGCAGCTGCTAAGAGAGCTGTCAAGGTGGCACAGGCCTTGAATGTGTTTGATCCTGCCAGGCCTTGTGAGCTGGATGTTCATGTAACCTCAGAGGGGTTTGGATGGGGCTTGTGGCAGCGGACAGAGCGCCTACGGCAACCTATTGGATTTTGGTCCCAATTGTGGAAAGGTGCTGAAGTTCGTTACTCATTAGTAGAGAAGCAGCTGGCAGCTGTGTATGCTGCCCTCCTGGCAACTGAGAGTATTACAACCACAACACCAGTTACAATCAAAACAACATACCCTATAGCTAGATGGGTGAGAGATTGGGCAACTAAACCACGTAGTGGTATGGCCCAAATGTCTACCCTGGCCAAGTGGGGTGCCTATCTGCAACAACGCTGTGCTCTTAGCACCAGCCCATTGAGGGCAGAACTGCAGGAGGTCTTGGGTCCAGTCACCTATGCGACCTTAGAGTCAGGTGCAACTGGGGCTCAGGAGGCAGAACCTGAGGTCAGTCCTTACCAGGAGGGGCGGGTGCCCATCCCCGAAGATGCCTGGTATACTGATGGTTCCAGCAGGGGCCAACCTGCCAAATGGACGGCTATCGCCTTCCATCCGGCCACTGAGACTATTTGGATGGACACGGGTACAGGCCAAAGCAGCCAATGGGCAGAATTAAGAGCTGTTTGGCTAGTTGCCCATAATGAACCTTCACCTCTGGTGATCTGTACTGACAGTTGGGCTGTCTATCGTGGACTGACCCTTTGGATTGCTACTTGGCACATTAACCAGTGGATGGTAATGCACCATCCATTATGGGGTCAGGCCATGTGGCAGGACTTATGGGAAATAGGACACCAGAAGCAGGTGACAGTATATCATGTCACAGGGCATGCCCCTCTAGCCCATCCTGGGAATGATGAGGCAGATACGTTGGCAAGGGTGCGATGGTTGGAGACTGCACCTGCAGGTGATGTGGCACAGTGGCTCCACCGGCGCCTGCTCCATGCAGGACAGAAAACTATGTGGGCTACGGTTAAGGCTTGGAACTTGCCTGTGTCCTATGCAGAGGTACTTGCAGCCTGTGAGCAATGTGCAGTATGTTCCAAGGAACACCCTCGGAGACCACTGGTGTCACCTGGACAGATCCAGAGGGGTCATGTCCCACTGACACGATGGCAGATAGACATCATTGGACCCTTACCAAAGTCAGAAGGGTACCAGTATGCAGTCACTTGTGTAGATACTGCCACCGGGCTGCTTGCTGCTTACCCCGCTCGTAACCCTGACCAGAGGGCAGTCATACAGGCTCTGGACCGCCTGAGTGCTGCATACGGGCGACCGCTGGTCCTTGAAAGTGACAATGGTACCCACTTCACTGGTTCAACGGTGAGGCAATGGGCTCAAAAGCTGGGGGTGGACTGGAAGTACCATGTTCCCTACCACCCCCAGGCTGCTGGCATCATTGAGCGTTATAATGGACTCTTAAAGCAGGGACTGCGACAGGAGGGGGACACCGGCTCTCTTACTGGATGGACACGCCGCTTATGGACAGTACTTCGGATTTTGAATGAGCGACCTCGTCGGGGAAGCCCAGCTCCAGTAGAGGCCCTCCTGCATCGGACAGCTGCCCCTATTCAGTTGCAGATACGCACTAAGGACATTTTACTCAAGCCAGGTTTCAGACAGCAGGGCAACGTGCTCTTGCCTGCTCCAACAGCCCTTCTTAAAGGACAACGGCTTCAATGGACTTGGCCCTGGACTGTACAGGCCCCCCATCTGAGATGGGTGGCCTTGTTGGCACCATGGGGAAAGGGGTTAGAGGTGGACCTCCAGTTAACTCCTTGGGCAACCAGCACCTGGCCACCTAAGGTAGAAGTGTATTATCCCTTGAGTGCTCAAGGGGACAGCATTTTGAAGGGCACCTTTGTGATTTCTTTATGGCCAATAATGAGTTCCCCTATTTTACTACACATAGAACCAGCAGATGCTGGTGTATTGGCGAATAAGGTTTGGTACGCCCGCTCAGGGCAGCCTCTGGTGCCAGCTACAGTGCTGTCTGCAGATAAAACTCTGGCCTGTATTCTGCTAGAGGGAAAAGATTTGCCTCTCTTGGTGCCACTGACAGCTCTCTCATTTCGCCCATAGTTTTTGATCTGTTAATCCTATTGCTGTAGTTGGTACTATTTCTGTTTATGCAATGTATCCTACTCTTTACACAGTGACCATCATGGAAGATGCCTGTGGTTTAGATTGTAAAGCGAGCAAAAGGGGTGGAATGTTGGTCAAATAAGTTTGTAAACATGATATATATGTTTGCTCGCTTGTGACTTATAATGGGTGTGGGGGACAGGCTATAAGCAGGCCAGGTTGTTGTAGCCTGAGGTTTGGTTTTGGGACTAAGCTTTTCCCCACACCCTTGACTGATTGTATGATCTGGGTGGTGCACTCTCATGAGAAATCCAATTATGCCTTGGATAAGTGACTTTGTATGGGAGACTTCCTTGTTTGTATATTGGATTAAGGGATTTTGGTTTTCTACACTATAAAGTGGGACAGACCAGGAGCTCAGACACACAGTTCCTGCTATCACAAATGCAGGGGCTTCCCTGATCCCTTGCCCTTCATAGGAAGAGCTGGTTTTCTGCTTTTCCCTTGTCTTCTTTTGTGGTTTGCCTGTCTTGGTGAGACACCAATAAATAGGATGGCCCCCCATCCTCTGACTCCGCCATTTCTTTATCGCCTGCCCGAATCCAATGGGAACCTGCATGTGAATGGTCACAATGACGGCTCCTGGCCTTACAGTAAGTAAGTAATTTAAAAAGAAAATAGTTGTCTCAGGAACGAAAAGGTTGACATCACAATTGGTGTTCCAGAGATTCACAGGAAATAAAAGGATATTGTAAATTTGTGTACTTAGAATGACTTAGAATCTTCTCTGCAAGAGTTCTTTCTTTTTCACTGCATCAATTTTCTTCCCACTGGATTATTAGCATTAGTCTCCAAACACGCCGTTGTTTCTCTGATCTTAAGAAAAAAATTGTTGATCATCTTCCAGTGCCAGCTATATACTCCGTTTTGCAGTGAAACACCTGAAAATAGTTGTTGCCCATACATTCTTGCCACTAATTCTTCCTTAAATATAGTCCCACCAGGCACTCTCCCAATCCATTCCCCTGCTACTGAATCTGCTTTTGCCAAAGTCACCAAAAAAACTCCACTCTGCTAGACCCAATGGTCATTTCTCAAGGTGACCTTCTTTGGCTCATCTTCGGCATTTGACAACAGGTGGTCATTCTTCCTCTTAATGTGCTTTCTTCACTGGGCATCCAGGGTGGCACACCCCTTGATTCTGACCTGGCTCACTGGAGGTGCGCCCTCCTTGCCTTTGCTGCCACCCCGTCTTCTCCCATAACTCCTTTATGCAGGAGAGACAGAAGACTCGGTCCCGGTCCTCTTCTCCTCTCTCTCTCCATCTGGCCCTGGGGTCAGTCCCATCCTTTGAAACTCCACTTCTGACCTCTCTTTTGACCTCCAGACTTGCAATGAGTATCCAATGGCCTAACTTATATCTCTATTTGGATGTTTAATATCAAAATTAATATATCCAAAAATGAACACCTGAATTCCCCCACGCACTTCCTCTCTATAGTTTTCTCCCATCGCAGTGGCCACGTCAGCATTCCATGGAGCCTCTCTAGGCTCCCTGCACCCTCCTCTACTCTGTAGGCCTCTGCATCTCCACCCTAGAAGGTCTCTCTGGGCACCTGCGCCATGACCAGCCACACACAGCAACTGCTCCATACTCACTGAAAGGCCAGAGGGCTTACAGAATTTCTCTCTTTTGTGGCTGGATGTTGTTCGATTACTATTTATATATATATATCACATTTTCTTTGTCCATAAACACATTCAATATTAATTGATTCAACATCTGTCCTAATGACAGACTCTTATGACGTCATTATGTTTTGACTACTGTGACTACCGTTGCAATGAAACTGAGGATGCAGTTATCTCTTTGAGATAGTAATTTTTCCTCCCTTGAATATATATCTGGAAGTGGAATTGCTGGACCACATGGTAGTTTTACTTTTACATTTTTGAGGAATCTCCACACTGTTTTCCATAGTGGCTGTACCAATTTACATTCCCACCAACAGTGCACTAGAGTTCCCATTCCTCCACATCCTCATCAACACTTGTTTGTAGACTCATTGACAATAGCCATTCTGACAGGTACAAGGTGAAATCTCATTGTGGTTTTGATCTGCATTTCCCTGAAGATTAGTGATATTGAGCAACTTCTCATGTACTTGTTGGTCATTCATTGGCCTTCTTTGGAAAAATGTCAAGTTTTCTGCCTATATTTTAATTGGACTGTTTTTTGCTATTGAGTTCTATGGGTTCCTTATACATCTGGATATTAACCCCTTATCAGATACACAGTTTACAAGTATTTTTTCCCCATTCTCTGGTTTTCCTATTCATTTTATTAATTGTTTCATTGAGTGAAGAAGATTTTTAGTTTCCTGCAGTCCCAGTTGTTATTGTTTTTTTCTTTTTATGACTTGTGCTTTTGGTGTCTTATTCAAAGATCATTGCCAAAACCAATGTCAAAGAAATATTTTCTTGTGTTTTCTTCTAGGACTTTTACGGCTTCAGGTCTTACGTCCGAATTTTTAAATCCACTTTAAGTTAATTTTTGTGAGCTCTGTAAGATGAGGGTCTAGTGCAGTGGTTCTCAAAGTAGGCGCCAGTGCGCACTGGTGCACCCTAGAAGATTTCCAGGTGCACCCTATGGTATTCCAGAGAAATATGTGCCTGTTGGGGACCAAAAAACCAATAGGGTTTTTGGAGTTTAGATTTTTAAGGGACAGAGGTGTGGGGAATTGGCTGTAAGCTGATAGTCTGCCCAAACCCCCACCTCACTTGCCTGATTAGGTTGCAAAAAGCTGTAAAACTGTGGCGCTGGATTGCTTACACTACCCTTCATGTTCCCTGGAAAGACTGGAGGCAAGTTTCTTCTATCCTTTGGTGTCAAGTTAAGATGACATGTATGGTGGGGGTTTTGGATTGATGATTAAACATAAGCAATTATCTCTTGAAACCTTTTGGATTTCTATAACAGAAGAGTATGTGGCAATATCTAAAAAAACTTTAAACATTTTACTACATTTTTTAACATCCTATTTGTGTGAATTAGTATTTTCTACCCTCAACATAATTAAGAGTAAAAAAGAGAGGAATTCTTCAATGTATTGATGAGGAAATGAGAGTTTGCCTTTCAAATATATGCCCAAACATTGAAGAAATCACTAGGACACATCAGGTTCATGTTTCTCATAACACAAGAATGAAAAAACTTAACACATTTGTGCCAAGACCTGCCAAATTTACTAAATCTTACTAAGAATGTATCTATTTATATAAAAAGATAACTTTTTTATTTTTTAACCCCACTTTTTTACAAATTCTAAAAGATATAACTCAAAAATGTAACATGAAAATGTGTTTTAATGTCAGAACAAATTTAATTTAATCATATTTATTTTGTTTAATTACCATAAAAGTACACTTGGACTTTTTTTTCTTTAATATTTGACTTAATTATTATAACATATTTTTCAGAAATTTGTATATAGTGTGCCTACAATTATTTGTTGGATTTTAAATGCACCTCGACTACAAAACGTTTGAGAACCATTAGCCTGATATCACTGTTTTGCATGTGGATATCCAGTTTGCCTCACCCCCTTTATTGAAGAGACTGTCTTTTCTCCATTGAATGTTCTTGGCTTTCTTATCAAATATTAGTTGACCTTGGCCATGTGGGTTTATTTCTGGGCTCTCAATTCAGTTCCATGTCTAGTATGTCTGTTTTTATAGCAATACCATACTGTTTTGATTAAAATAGTCTTAGAATATAGTTTAACTTCAAGAAGTGTGATGCCTCCAGCTTTGCCTTACTTTCTCAAGATTTCCTTGGCTATTATGGATGTGTGTGTGTGTGTCCATATGAATTTTATTATCTTTTTTCCCACCAATCTGCTCTATCTACACAGGTCTTTCTAATCTTTGGATTAAACTCTGTCAGGAAACTAAATGTCTTTTCTTTCCTCAACATTCAGATCTCACTTCACACACTATATCCTCTTCAGAAAACCTCTCTTGTCCATGTTATCAACTCCATCATCCAGACTTTCCTGGTCCATTATTATATTATTTTTTTCCTCAATACTTGGCACTTTCTGAAGTTGTCTTATCCATCTATTTTTATATTGTTATGTTTTCTTTATTAAATATGTTTGCAAGACTACAAAAAAGTTTCTGCCATTTTCATTATGCTATCATTACTACAAAGAAAAATGCCTGATGAATAGAAGGAATTTACTCATTCTGAGTGGAAGATCCATATAAAGGACTAAATGAAGAAAACAGGAGTATATAAAATATACTTTTTGTACATCCCTCTGTTGCTTCAGTTTGCTGTTTACCAAAGTTCTTTGTGAAGCAGGAGTTAGCAATGCCAAGCACTTATAAGAAAAGGAGAGTGGTGGTTAAGACTCACACTGTTGGGGAAAAGGGCAAGAGAGTGGATGTGACAGAGTCACTGAACAGAGCCTTTGTCCAGATCCCTTTCCCCACTTAGAAATGCCCAACCCAGAATGACCGTGTTCTCACACTCAGTGTGGACTCCTTCATGGACTAATTATCTCACTGGCTCTTTTTCTGCAGTAAGAAGTGGTATGGGTTCTTCTGAAACCCTCTGTTTGAATCTGTTTGGCGTGTGCAGAAGAGACGTCTGCAAAGTAATCGAGGATACAATTGGTTTCTGCCGAAGAAGGTGGCGATGTTGCAGATCGTGGTGGGTCCTGATTCCAATCCCCACACCAGTTATGTATTCAGATTACCAAGAACCCCTTAAGAACAAAGTGAAATGAATGACAAGAAAGCATCCAAAAGAAAATTCTTTGCATCTAAAAACATTAGAATGTATATCTTGCTTTACCCCAGCTTTATTACCAACTTTTACTATCCTGTGTCAATAAAATAAATATTGATTTAAAATATAACCAGGTGCTACTTCTCTATGACCCATTTTCAGATCCAAACAATGTCTTTAAAAGTGAGGAAGTCTATTTTTAAGAAAGATAGTAAATGTGTTTTTTAAACTTGTCATAGAGCGAACAAAAGATTTTTTTAAAAAGTCACAAAAGTAAAAATATAACCATACAAAACATAACAGACACTTCTCCCAAGAGGACATAAAAATGGCCAACAGGTATATGAAAAGATGCTCATCTTCACTAGCTATTTGAGAAATGCAAATCAAAACTACAATGAGATACCACCTCACACCAGTTAGATGAGCTATTATCAACAAGACAGGTAATAAGTGTTGGAGAGGCTGTGGAGAAAAAAGGAACCCTCATCCACTGCTGATGAGAATACAAATTAGTACGACCATTATGGGAAAAAGTATGGCGGTTCCTCAAAAAATTAAGAATAGAACTACCATGTGATCCAGCAATCCTTCTACCGGATATCTATTCCCAAAACTCAAAAACATTGGTATGTAAAGACACATATACTCCCATGTTCATTGCAGCATTATTTACAATGACCAAAACATGAAAACAACCAAAGTGTCCCCCGAAAGAGGATTGGATAAAGAAAATGTGGTACATATATACAGTGGAATACTCAGCCGTAAGAAATGATGTCATACTGACATTTACAACATGGATGGACCTTGAGAACATTATACTGAGTGAAATAAGTAAATCAGGAATAGCTAAGAACTGTGTAATTTCACACATAGGTGGGATATAAAACTGAGACTTACGGACACAGATAAAAGTGAAGTGGTTACCAGGGGGAAGGGAGCATTTGGAGCGGGAAGGGGACTTGAGTGAATGGGAAGGGGTAGGGGATGGGGGAAAGGTGTAAAGAGGGACAAATATAAGGTGACAGAAAATGATTTGACTTAGGGTGATAGATAGATAATATAATCGACAGTTCACATGCTATAGAAATGTTCACTTGATACCTTTGTACTCTTATTGATCAATGTATCCTGTTAAAGTTAATTTTCTAATTAAAAATTTTAAAATAATTAAATAGACACACAGAGAAAATGCAGAGGCAAGATACAGAGGAAATTCAGAAAATATCAGAGAAAAAGAAGAGATGTAGATAAAAGGAAGAGGAGCAAATTGAAAGAGGGCACGAGGAATGATTTGGGATAATACATAAAGATGGTAATTTGGCCCTGGACATTTGGTTATGGGGTAGAGCATCGGCCCAGCATATAGAAGCCCCAGGTTTGATTCCTGGTCAGGGCACATAGGAGAGGCACCCATCTGCTTCTCCACCCTTCCCCCTCTTCTTTCTTTCTGTCTCTCTCTTCCTCTCCCACAGCCAAGGCTCCATTGGAGCAAAGTTGGCCCAGGTGTTGAGGATGGCTCCATGGCCTCTGCCTCAGGCACTAGAATGACTCCAGCCTCAATGGAGCAACGCCCCAGATAGGTAGAGTGTTGTCCCCTGGTGGGCATGCTGGGTGGATCCTGGTTGGGTGCATGCAGTCAGACTGCCTCCCAGATTCTAAATTCAGAAAAATACAAAAAATAATGGTAATTGTGTGGTAGACAACCAGAAAGACATAAACAAGAAAAGAGAGAGAATGAGAGGTTGAAGGTCAACAGGAATGTATATAAAACTTCAACTAACAAAGAGATTCTTATGTCACATCTATGAATAAACAGTGTGATCATTTATATTCTTAATATTTTAGTCCTCGAGACACATAGTTCTTTCATAGACCTGGAGTATTTATTTTTGCTGGAACAAAATATTGACCTTTTTGAAAAGTATATTGTCAATACTCCTTTTAAATCGTTGTTTGGATGCTTCATAACTTCTTTTTCCCCCATATCAGAAATTTGCACTTTCCTTTCCTGACGTCATATCCCTTAAAGTAGTTCTTAGGAGTTTTGGTTTTCACTCATGTATTAAATATTCATGATTAAAAAATGGTTTTATTTTATTTTTTTAAAGTGAGAAGAAAGGAGACAGAGAGACTGATTCTCGTATGTGATCACACTGGGATCCACCAGGCAAGCCCCCTTCCAGGCAATGTTCTGGCTCTGGGCATGTTGCTTCACAACCAAGCTATTATCAGTGCCTGAGATGGAGGCTCCAGGGAGCCATCTTCAGTGCCAGGAGCCAACTCACTTGAACAAATTGAATCATGGCTGCAGAAAAGAAAGAGAGGGAGAGAGAGGGGGGTGGGATGAAAAAGGGTGGAAAAGCAGATGGTTGCTTCTCCTGTGTGCCGTGACTGGAATCAAACATGGGACTTCCACAGATCAGCCCAATGCTCTACCACTGAGCCAAACAGCCAGGGCCAGGTTTTTGGGTTGTTTTTTTTTTTTTTTTTTTTTTTTTTATTTTTTTTGATAATTATAAAATTGCAGGGACAACTTTCATTATTCCAATAATGCAATATTTATGAAGTCTTTATTTTTTAATTCTCAGAGTGTGAAAATTTTCCACAATGATTTGATACAGTCTTGACTAGATTTCAGACAAAATTGACCTTCAAACAGAGGAGGTAGGCTGTAGTTCAAGAAGTAAGTGCATAAATAGAGAAAAGCTTCATTCTCTCCATCTCTGAGGATACTAGAGACTATTTATCTTATCAATAACTTCTTGAATAGTTTTGGTGGTTTGGGTATTTAAAACATTGTCTATTTTAAATAAGGTGTATTCATTGTCATAAAATATTTGGAAATGTTACTGAAGTTATGATATATCAGTTTAAAATAAAACACTATACTTTTAAGATATTTTATGTAAGTTTCATGGTAACCACAAGGAAAAAACCTGTAGTAATTATACAATAGAACATGATGTCAAAGTATACTGATACTAAAAGACATAAAATTATACCAGAAGACATGAAGAGAATAAGCAAGGAATAGTGGATTTAAAAAATTGGCAGAAAACCAACAAAATGGCTTTAGCAAGTTCTTATCAATAATTATTTTTAACAAATGAACTAAATTCGGCTATCAAAATATACATAATGGTTGAATGAATTTAAAAAACAAGACCCAAAAATACGCTGCCCACAAAAGACTCACTTCAGCCTTAAAGACACAGAAACTTTGTGGAGAAGAAATGGAAAAAGACACTTCAAGCAAATGTTAACCAAAATAAACAGGGGTAGCTATTCTTCATTTCAGACAAAATAAACTTTAAACTAAAAGTGGTAAAAAGGAACCAAGAAAGCCAATACATAAAAATAAAGGGGTCAATCCATCCATAAGATATAAAATTATTATTTTAAAAAAATTTATTTAGAAAATTAAATTTAATAGGGTGACATTAATAAGAGTACATAAGTTTCAGGTGAACATCTCTATAGCATTTGAACTGCCGATTGTGTTTTGTGACCATCACCCAAAGGCAAATCATTTTCTGTCTCCGTATATTTGTCCCTCTTTATTTTCCTCCCACACAACTGCCTCCGCCTGGTAACCACTTCACTTTTATCTATGTCCATGGCTCTTACTTTTATATCCCACCTATGTGTGAAATTGTATAGCTCTTTGATTTTACCAATTTACTTATTTCACTCAGTATAATGTTCTCAAGCTTCATCCATGTTATCGTAAGTGGCAACATGTCATCATTTCCTATTGATGAGTAGTATTCCATTGTGTACATGTACCACATCTTTATCCAATCTTCTATCAAGGAACACTGGTTCTTTCCATGTCTTGGCCACTGAGAATAATGCTATGATGAACATAGGGGTTCATGTATCATTGCGTACCAATGTTTTTGAGGTTTTTGATTAGATACACAGTAGAGGAATTGCTGGGTCACATGGTAGTTCTATTCTTAATTTTTTGAGGAAGTACCGTATTGTCTTCCATAGTGACTGTACCAGTTTACATTTTCAACAGCAGTGAACGAGGGTTCCTTTTTCTTCCCAGCTTCTCCGACATTTGTTATTACCTGTCTTGTTGATAGCAGCCAATCTAAACGGGTGTGAGGTGGTATCTCATTGTACCTTTGACTTGCATTTCTCCAATAGCTAGCAAAGATAAACATCTTTTCATATATCTGTTCTCCATTTCTATGTCTTCTTGGGAGAAGTGTCTGTTCAGTCCCTCTCCATGGTTTTTAATTGAATTGTTTGCCTGTTTTTTGTTGAGCTTTGTGAGTTCTTTATACATTTTTTATATTAACCCCTTATTGGTGCTATTGTTTGCAAATATCATCTCCCATTTGGTGTGCTGCTTTTTTGGTTTGTTGTCAGTTTTTTGTTTTTTTTTTTTTTTTTACTCTGCAGAAGCTATTTAATTTAATATAGTCCCATTTTTTTTTTTTTTTGCCTTTACTTACCTTGCCTTTGGGGTCAAATTCATAAAATGTTCTCTATAGCCAAGGTCCATAAGTTTAGTACCTATGTTTTGTTCTATGTAATTTATTGTTTCAGATCTTCTATTCAGGTCTTTGATCCATTTTGAATTAATTTTTGGTGCTGGGGCAAGGTATAGTCAAGTTTCACTCTTCTACATGCGGCTGTCTGATGTTCCCAGCCCCATTTATTGAAGAGGCTTTCTTTCCTCTATTGTGTATTTTTGGCTTCTTTGTTGAAGATTCTTTGTTCATAAATATGAGATTTTACTTCTAGGTTGTCAATTCTGTTCCATTCATCTGTATATCTGTTTTCCTGCCAATACCATGCTGTTTTGATTATCGTGGCTCTGTAGTATAATTTGAAGTCAGGTAGTATGATACCTCAGGTCCATTCTTTTTTCTCAGGATTGCTTTCACTATTTGGATTTTATGATATCATACAAACCTGGTGATTTTTTGTTGTATTTCTTTTAAAAAAACATTGGCATTTTAATGGGGATTGCATTAAATTTGTATATCACTTTGGTAATATGGCCATTTTAACTATGTTGATTCTTCCAATCCATGAACATAAAATATTTTTGTATTTCATTGTGTCTTTTTAAATTTGTTTCAATAATGCTTTGTAGTTTTCAGTATATAGGTCCTTTATATCCTTTGTTAAGGTTATTCCTACATATGTTTTATTGTTGTTGCAATTATAAAAGAAATTGTTATTTTGGTTTTTTTTTTGTTCACTTTTTAGTTTGTTTTCTGAAATTTCACTGTTTGTGTATAGGAAAGCTGTACACTTTTATATATTGATTTTGTATCCTGAAACTTTACTGTATTGGTTGTTTCTAATAACTTTTTGATAGCATTTTTGGGGTTTTCTATACATAGGATCATGTCATCTGCAAAAAGTGATACCTTTACTTTTTTTCCAAAATGGGTGCCTTTCATTTCTTTCTCTTGCTTGATTGCTCTGGCTAAGACTTCCAGTACTATGTTGAATATGAGTGGAGAGAGTGGGCACCCTTATCTTGTTCCTGATTTTAGAGAAAAAGCCTTCAGTTTTCCACCATTTAGTATTATATTGTGGATAGTTTGTCATATATAGCCTTTATTATGTTGAGGTTCTTTCCTTTTATTACCCATTTTATTGAGTGTTTTAAACATAAATGTATGCTGTATTTTATCAAATGCCTTTTCTGTATCTATTGATGGAATATAATTTTTGTCCTTTTTTTGTTGATGTGGTATATTATACTGATTGATTTACATATGTTAAACCATCATTATGGTCCAGCAATGAATCCCACTTGATCATGATGTATTATTTATTTAATGAGTTGTGTTTGATTTGCTAGTATTTTTATAATTTTTGCATCTGTATTCATTAGAGATATTGGTCTGCAATTTCTTTCTTTCTTTCTTTCTTTCTTTCTTTCTTTCTTTCTTTCTTTTTTTTTTTTTTTTTTTTTTAGTTGTCCTTGCCAGGTTTTGGTATGAGGGTTTTGTTGGTCTCATAAAATGTATTAGGCATTATTGCTTCTTCTTCAAATTTTTAGAAGACTTTGAAAAGGATAGCTACCAACTATTCTCTGAATGTTTGGTAGAACTCACTAGTGTAGCCATCTGGTCCTGGATTTTTATTTTTGGGGAGCTTTTTGATAGTTGTTTCTATTTCATCTCTGCTTATGGGTCTGTTTAGGTTTCCAGTTCTTTGTGATTCAGTCTAGGAAGATTGTATAGTTGTAGGAACTTAACCATTTCTTCTAGATTGTTAAATTTGGTGGCATATAATCTTTCATAGCATTCTAATATGATTCTTCCAGTACTTCCAGTACTATGTTGAATATGATATATCTCTGATGTCTATGCTGATTTCTCCTCTTTCATTTCAGATTTTGTTTATATGAGTCCTTTCTCTTTTTTCCTTACTGAGTCTAGACAGAGGTTTGTCAATTTTATTGATCTTCTCAAAGAACCAGCTCTTGTTGTATTAATTATTTTTTATAGTTTTTTTGGTCTCTATTTCAACTAGTGCTGCTCTCATTTTTATTATTTCTTTTGTTCTGCTGACTATGGGTTGCCTTTGTTCTTCTTTTCCTAGTTCCTGAAGATGTGATGTTTGGTTGTTTACCTCGGATCTCTTTTGTTTCTCAATATAAGCCTGTAATGATATAAACACTTTTATTACTGCTTTCATTGCACCACAGAAGTTTTAATATGTCATTTTGTTATTCTTGTTTGTTTGTATATATAAATATATATTTTGATCTCTGCCTTTATTTATTCTTTGACTCAGTCATTTTAAAGAAGTTTACTGTATAATTTTCACATTTTGGGGGGTTTCTTTACTTTTGAAGAAATAGAAAATTATAAATATTTAAGTACCCAACATCAGAGTACATACATGTATAGAACAAATACTAATTAAAACCAATAGCAATAATAAACAGCAATACAATAGCAGTTTGGAAATTTAATGCCCACTTTTAACAAGAGATAGATCATCCAAAGAAATAGGGAGTCTTTTCGAACTGTAGACATAGTCTTTTTTTTTTTTAAGTCATTACAGTTGACTAGCCAGACAGTCTTTTGACAATAGATGGCTATTAAGAAAATATGGTGTGCTTTATCTCTGGTATTTTAACTCCCCTAATTTCACCATCCTTGTCCTGTGGGACAGTTACACAAAGGATTTGTGATAAATAAGAAACTGTTAGTTTTCCATGTGAACTAAGTATATTGACTTTTTAGTTGCTATTGAGAACATTGTGCCTATATGATGCTAACCTCTGTTAAGAAATAATTTAAAAATAGAAGTTTATTTATTTTTAAGAAAATGGTCCTTGGGCAATTCTCTTATCCCTATTTGAAAAAGAGTATGTCATGGCAAAGTTCCCTTGCAAGTCAGAGGACTTTAGGTAACAAGAACTTCACCCTTACAAGCTTATTTCCTGTCCTCCTTCAAAGAGATGACCGGCCAAAGGTATTGACCTCCCAGGAATTTGAGAGTCCCTGGAAAAACGGAAGGGTTGGTCATCTGGCTTCCTATAATTAGGTTAATTTGTCACCAAATTTAGAGACTCTATGAGTTGGAGACGGTCCAACGGAAACTGTTTATTTTCTTACTTGTTAAGCTTCACTGATCAAAAGAAACTCCGTCCCCCAGAAATTAATAAAAGGCCCTGTGTTCCACTACCCCCGGTCACTGACCTCTCTACTGGGCATCCAACCATGAGGCTCCACTCCCTTCTGTCCGTGCTCCTCTTCTTTGTGGCTATAATACCGAAAGGTAAGATGGCGCATATGTACAGATAGCGCTGGGTTTCTAAGGAGGCCTACTGGCATGCTCCATGACCCCATGACCATCTGAACTCAGACCCTAACGCACAGCCTTGAGGAGTTCAGAATTCAAACATGCTCATCTTCCTTCCGACTGATGAGGCCATCACTACAAAGCAGGACAGATTTCCATCCACAGAAAACCTCAAAGCTCCATGACCAGAAAATGCATCTTAAGTTGAGAGCGAGGTGAAGGAGCTTTAACGTGGGACTTAAGGGTTAACATACAAACCAAGTACCTGTGACCAGGTTCCAGTCCTTCAAAAGGAGAGTGAAAGTAGAAGCTATTGGTTTAGACGTGGTTAGTGAATGGAAGATATAGAATCGATTGTTGATGGATATTTTTGAGGTGTAGAAGTGAGGTGCAGAAGACAGAACTCAACAGAAAAAGGACTGTGTTCCCTAGGGAGCAGGGGGATTTGGGCAAAGCATAAACAGAGGCTGCAGCCTCAATGGCCAAATGGTAAACAAAGACAAAATGTGAAAGAAGCATTTCCAGAGGCTGAGCTGCATCGTTAGGATCTGTGGTTCAGGAGTTTGAGTACTCGCTTGCAGAATCAAAAAAAAAAAAAAAAAAAAAAAAGGTCACTTTGAAGCTGGTTCATCCAGATTTTTTTGTAAGAACTGACAAAATTCTTTTCTCCATCCTGTTAGTGACAGGATGTTCAGATCCCACAATATAATGTCTATGGCCACTGAGCATAGATACAATCTGGATAACTAACTCTCTCTCTTCCTTGGTTGATCTGTAAGATTCCTTTAAATGCAGTAAGAAATGCTCATTTGTTTGATCTCTGCCTAATCCATGGACCTTGGGATCTACCAGACGTACCATCTTCTCCTCGTGAGGAACTCGGTGCCATTCTCGTTTGGTTCTCAATTCTGTCAGAGGAAGACACGCAGCTGTGAGAAGACACACATTTAGTGTCAACTCCTATAAATTATGTGATATTAACGACTTAGAATTAGAAAGTAATTTAATGGTTACTCCGTAAATTTTACAGGTCAGGGAATCCTTGTCCACGTAACAAACATGATTTCATCCAGGTTCACAAAGGTAGCGGCCACGCCGTTACTGGAACCAGGTGTCTCTCCTCTGGGTCAGGGTCGTTTTCCTTCATCTACAGGCGTGGGTGTGCCCATCAAATGGGAACCCTGATTCCTGTCAGGCCTTTGCCTCAGTCTCCTAATCAGATATTGAGGAACCTAAGGAGATTTTCAAGTTTCCTTTTTGGAAGACACAATATCTTTGACACACCTTACTTCTCCTTCCTCCAAAGTCCTTTATTTTAGTGTTTAAATTAGGTATGTTGGATCAGCTCAACGTTATGACATGATTTTTGAATTATTTATACTCGTCTTAAGATTTTCCTTAAATTAGATAAATGGCTATCAGTGTTTAAAGATTTTTTAAAATTTCATTGATTTTTTTTAAAAGAGGAGAGAGAGAGAGAGAAAGAGAAAGAGAGAGAGAGAGAGAGAAAGGCGGGAGGGAAGGAGTGGGAAGCATCAATTCATAGTTGCTCCTGGGCAACCCTGGGGCTTCGAACTGGCAACCTCAACATTTCACGTTGATGCTTTACCACTGCACCACCACAGGCCAGGCTCAATGTTTAGATGGCTGAAAGCACTCACCCTGAGATAGTCATGTCAGCCTGGCCGATGAGTGAGCATGTTTGGCTCATGCTTGCCCTCTGCTACCTAAGCTAAATTCAACTCAACGAAAATGACTGCCTTTATCCAAAGTCAACAGTCCATGTTATAAGTCTAGTCTTTTGTCTTTGTTTATTTATATTTTTAAGTTTATGGAAGGATAGATCTCTGGGAAGAAGTAGAGGTCTAGCCAAACCTCACTAGGATAGCCAGAAAAAGGACATGGCAATGGTTCAGTCATAGGATGAGAAGAAAACTGAGACCAAAAGGTCATTCCAGAAAAAAAGCCAAAAACAAGTGATGGGAAAATGGAGTTCTAGAAAACCTAGGCTTAAGATTTAGAGATGCTAACACAGTCTTGACAAGAGTGAATATCCACAAATAGAATAATCCAGCCAAGACCAGGAACCAGATAGTCAAAACTAGCCTGAAGCCAAGGGGGTTTAGAAGAAATAAAGGGGAAAAATGCGTGTGGAGTCAGAGTACTTAACTGCATTCCACAACCACCAATATTTACTGAGTCCCTGTCATTTAACAAAGACTGTGTTAGACACACAGGGCACACGAGAAACAAAGGAAGAGACTTCCTACAACCTGAAAGACAGTTGTTAGTGAAATGATGAGCAGGTTACTGTGTAGTTGTAGATTGGAGTGAGTGCAGTGCAGGGGGCAGAGTCTCACACACGGCCACTGTCTGTCTGCCAGGTCGGAGAAGCCTTCCTTGAGGCAGGCCTTGGCAGTGGAACGCTCAAGCTGGGTCAGGGGAGCCCTCGCAGGGAGGACGCGGATGCCAGGCCCCTGCTGCAGGGGGAGCTGGTGTGCTCAGGGACTCCAGGAGGGCCCTGTTGGAGAGCGCCAGTTTAGATGAGGAAAACAAGCCACTGGCTCCTATGACACCATGTCCAAGTAAAGTCAGGGTCCCAAAGTAGAAGGCAGAATCAGCCAAGGGGGAGAGCCGGGTACATCGCTGACAGTGGGGGGACTTGGGGTCCTCAGATAAAAACCACCCACACAGACACTGGGGGGAATTGGGGTCCTCAGGGAGAAACCACCCACACAGACACTGGGGGGACTTGGGGTCCTCAGGCAGAAACCACCCACACAGACACTGGGGGGATTTGGGGTGCTCAGGCAGAAACCACCCACACAGACACTGGGGGGACTTGGGGTGCTCAGGCAGAAACCACCCACACTGATGGTGGGGGGACTTGGGGTCCTCAGGGAGAAACCACCCACACTGACACTGGGGGGACTTGGGGTCCTCAGGGAGAAACCACCCACACTGACATGGGGGGACTTGGGGTCCTCAGGGAGAAACCACCCATACAGACACTGGGGGGGACTTGGGGTCCTCAGGGAGAAACCACCCACACTGACACTGGGGGGACTTGGGGTCGTCAGGGAGAAACCACCCACACTGACACTGGGGGGACTTGGGGTCCTCAGGAAGAAATCACCCACACTGACACTGGGGGGACTTGGGGTCCTCAGGGAGAAACCACCCACACTAATGGTGGGGGGACGTGGGGTCCTCAGGGAGAAACCACCCACACTGACACTGGGGGGACTTGGGGTCCTCAGGGAGAAACCACCCACACAGACACTGGGGGGACTTGGGGTCCTCAGGCAGAAACCACCCACATTGACGGTGGGGGGACTTGGGGTCCTCAGGGGGAAACCACCCACACAGATGGTGGGGGGACTTGGGGTCCTCAGGGAGAAACCACCCACACAGACACTGGGGGGACCTGGGGTCCTCAGGCAGAAACCACTCACACAGACACTGGGGGGACTTGGGGTCATCAGGGAGAAACCACCCACACAGACACTGGGGGAACTTGGGGTCCTCAGGCAGAAACCATCAGGGCCACAGATGTGGGGGGACTTGGGGTCCTCAAGGAGAAACCACCCACACAGACACTGGGGGGACTTGGGGTGCTCAGGCAGAAACCACCCACACAGACACTGGGGGGACTTGGGGTCCTCAGGCAGAAACCACCCACACAGACACTGGGGGGACTTGGGGTCCTCAGGGATAAACCATCCACACTGATGGTGGGGGGACTTGGGGTCCTCAGGGAGAAACCACCCACACAGACACTGGGGGGACTTGGGGTCCTCAGGGATAAACCACCCACACAGATACTGGGGGGACTTGGGGTCCTCAGGGATAAACCATCCACACTGATGGTGGGGGACTTGGGGTCCTCAGGCAGAAACCACCCACACTGACACTGGGGGAGACTTGGGGTCCTCAGGGAGAAATCACCCGCACTGACACTGGGGGGACTTGAGGTCCTCAGGCAGAAACCACCCACACTGACACTGGGGGGACTTGGGGTCCTCAGGCAGAAACCACCCACACAGACACTGGGGGAGACTTGGGGTCTTCAGGGAGAAACCACCCACACTGGCACTGGGGGGACTTGGGGTCCTCAGGGAGAAACCACCCACACTGGCACTGGGGGGACTTGGGGTCCTCAGGGAGAAACCACCCACGCTGACGGTGGGGGGACTTGGGGTCCTCAGGCAGAAACCATCAGGGCCACAGATGTGGGGGGACTTGGGGTCCTCAGGGAGAAACCACCCACACAGACACTGGGGGGACTTGGGGTCCTCAGAGAGAAACCACCTACACAGACACTGGGGGGACTTGAGGTCCTCAGGCAGAAATCATCAGGGCCACAGATGTGGGACTGGTGGTCAGGGTGCATCACAGACCCTGCACATCAGGGGACATTATGCTCTGTGCACTGAGCCAGCCACAGAAGACAAATACTGCAGGATCCCCTGGATGTGAGTCACCAGAAACATTCTGATAGAGTTGGGTAGGTGGGACCACTACGGGTGGAGAGAAGGGGGGCTTCCCCTCAGTGAGTATAGACTGTTGTTTATGTAAGGTGAGAAGTTCTGGAGACTGGCGGGACAGGCTGTGCCTACAGTGCACATACTGAACGGCGCACTCAAACACGGAAGAGGGCAGGTGTCGTGTTCAGTGTCCTCCCACAACAGAAACAGGAACGATGGAGAACAGGAGGCTATGGGGAGCAGGTCTCCCTTCCCCACCAATGTGACATGGACCCTGCAGAGGTGTGCCTGTGAGGTCCTGACATCCCCTCTCCTCCAGACAGTCAGGATCAGCCTCCGTTTGTCTCTTCCAAACCAGTTACACAGGAAGAGGAAAGGGTTAGTGTATTACAAGTTAGGAGAGACCCAATGAGATAGACAGGGGTTCATAGGTTGGTTCAGAAACTGACTTCTGCTAACAAACGTGAACAGAGTGACTCCATGGTGGGACAGACACGGTGGTCTCCAGGGGAAAGGACGGAGCCCATTTGAGCCCAAAGTCTAGAGGCAGGGGACGGAGACCACGGCAAACTGCAGTTCTGGGTACACAGTTGGTGACCTGCTTCTCAGCAGCCACATGAGTGAAGAAGACACCTGGATAGATTTTCAGCTCTGGGAGCAATCCTCTCTGTGCACAGGCATTCAGGGGGCACTGAGCGGACAATGTAGAAAGTGCGCTTCCTGCCCAGTCCTGAAACGAGGGAATTCGGTAAGGTGGAGACTGAAGCATCCGGGGACTTTTTGTAAAGGGAGATGAGAATGTTATTCCAGGGAATCTAACCATCCTGGGCCCATGGGCACCTCCCCAGTCACCACGACACCACAAATTGCTCCACTGCCTTCACAATGTGTTCTCCAGGGGAGGACCACTGTCTCCAGGCTTCTAGAAGTCAGCCTGCCTTCTTCTGGAGGGTTTGGTCTCACAGCCTTTAGCCCCTCCCCCAAAGGCACTGCTTTTACCTTAGTGTCTGATATTTTCTCTTTCTTTCTTTCTTTCTTTCTTTCTTTCTTTCTTTCTTTCTTTCTTTCTTTCAGTGAGAGGAAGGGAGACAGAGAGGCAGACAACTGCATGTGCCCCAACTGGGGATCCACTGGGCAATCCCCATCTGGGGCTGATGCTCGAATCAACTGAGCTATCCTCAGTGCCTGAGGCCAACGCTAGAACCAGCCAAGCCACTGGCTGCGGGAGGGGAAGAGGGAGAGATGGGGGAGAGGGAGGGATGGAGAAGCAGATGGTTGCTTCCCTTGTGTACCCTGACCAGGGATGGGACACGGGACGTCCATACCCTGGGCCGTTGTTTGCTGCACCAAGCCAGCCGGCCAGGGCCCAGTATCTGATCTTTTCATGTGGGTTAAATCATCTCTTCTATCCCAAAGCTGCTTCCCCCCCCCCCACCCCGTAAATTTATTGCTGTATGTACATTACCAGAATTTGATGGTGATTTAATGGTGTTCTCCAATTTCTTCCTGTGCAGCAAAACCTGGTGTTATCCCGGGCCTAAAACAGTGTACTTTTTTGAAAGGCACGTGCAAAGCCGGCGGCTGCACCTCCACGGATGACACCATCGGTGTGTGTAACGACCAGAAGAAGTGTTGTCGGAAGTGGTGGATCTTGGTTCCCTACCCAACGCCGGTTCCCAAATCAAAATCCCCTTAGAAGGAAGTGGACTGTAAGCCCTGGCAACTCCAGCGCACACAGAAAAACACTTTGCAGATGCCCATTGACCCCGGCTTGGTCTTCCTCCCTGGACTGGAAACAAATGTCCTAACGCCATATGTACTCACCCCTGAAGATGTCTTCTTGGTGCGCCTGAACAGCCTCTTACACATTCCAGGACTCATCCAAGGCATAGAAGAATCTCATACCCTAAAGATATTTCTAGAAAACACAACTTTCCTAAAATAAATAAATAAATAAATAAATAAGCAGCAAAGGTCCCAACTATGTGAAAGCATAAAGGTGTGACTCAGTGGTAGGCTGTGTGTGATTATCTGAAGTGGAATAATACCAGCCTTCTTCCTTACATGATTCTGAACACATCATTTGGTTGCTATTTGGGAGACACTGGGGAAGGTCAGTTCATCACGTGGTCTGGCTCACAACAAGCCTGAGACAGGCACCTGCCCACCCAGTCACACCGACCAGTTGACCCGAGGCTGGTGGCCCTGCCCTTCCCCGTGGCCCTGGAGCCGAGGAGAAGAGAGCTGAGGGGTTGGGAACTGGATGTGGCCATATAAGATGCCCAGTTAAATATAAAGTTCAGATAAACAATGAAGACTTTTAGTATAAATATGTATAACAGCTGGCCCATACCTATAGTAAAATAAAAGTTTGTATCTGACATCCAGTTTAACTAAGCATCTTGCACTTCCATTTGCGGAAGCTGGCAACCCTTCTTCGAATCAACATCTGCAGGAAACTCCAGGGACGTCGTCTGGTCAACAGGAAGCCTCCTGCCAGCCGCCCTGAAGGCCACCTCTTAATCAGTCACTTCCCCGAGACACGGGTCACATTTGTCACGTGCTGCCTGTCTTTCTCTATGATAACAGGGCCGCCTGGGCCCCATTGCCAGTCACGGGGATACTGGTCATGAATTGCAAACGCAGATCAGTGGGCTTCTGCAGAACGTGGCAGTCCTGTAATCCTCACAAGATAACCTGCTGAGCCCGTTCTCCTAGGATTCTGCCCCGTTTCCGCGTCTCCTCGGTCGAAATACCATGGCGACGAGACAAGCGCCACTCAGAGAGTAGTAGTCAGACTCTGACCCCAGCAAGAATCTCATTTCCACCGCAGCCGCCGATTCTGCTGCGCCGGGCGCTGGGCCGTGGAGGGGACTGTGCAGTTAACGCCGTTACACGTGAACAAGTTAGCACTCCTTCCCCCCGTCGTACTTTCATCTGGCCGTTTAACCTGCATTTGTCAAAACCATGAGTCGGGTGCCCTGTACATTTAATGGTCTAATATTTCCTCAGGGAGTCACGGCTCCTTTCATCAGTGGGTCCTTCCATCGCCAGTGAATGGGTTAGGTTACAGCATCTGCTTCCGCAAGTCAGAAAGTACATCGCGGGACGTGCCTACTTATTATACACTGAAAAGGCTGCTATTCCACAAGAGTCACGATTGGTTGGGATAATTTGGTCCTCATTCGGCAGGACAGAGAGGCAAAGGCAGGATGTTATCTCTAGACAAGACTTAGGCGTGTAGTTGGAAATAGATGTTTAAGTGACATCGTTCATTAATATAATTGGGGTTTATTTAAAGAATTGTTGTTTTTTTAATTAAGATAAGATTCTTAATGTCGATTCTTCAGGCAGCCTTGCCATTTCTCATGACACTCTCCTCAGAAGAGGCGTGTCCCCAACTCTGAATAACATCCCCCTCTGCTTGTTGAAGTCTTGAATGATTCCAGCACTGCCCACTCTTCGGGTTTTAGGAGAGATTGCAAACAAAACTCTACAAAATTTCTATTTATTAACACAAGTTTAATTTTTCAGGCTGTTGCCTGTATAAAAAGTGCCATTATGTAGTATAGCTATAATCCTCACTATCTTGTCCTGTTGAATAATGCTTGGGTAAACGGTGGCGGTTCTCATATTACGGTGAGTGACCTACGTCTTGAGCACAACAATGAAGGAATATGGCTCCGGCTTTCCTGTGCCCGGGGGGATCTACACTGAGATGCCAACTTCCAGTTTGTTTCTTGTTTGCACAGGTACAATTGAGAAGACATTGTAATTTGGCCAATGTGCTCCTCAGGTTTTGGTGAGCACTGAATCGTTAGAGAGAAGAGAGGTGGGACAGTGGCAGCATGTAAACTGTGGACTGGCTCTGTGGCCTTCTCTGCACTGCCCAGAGAGGGACAGGTGACCCGCTGCAGGACACCTAAAGCCTGGGTGGAAGACCTTACAAGAAACACAGGTTTGAGTGACTCAGGTAGGCATGTAATCTCGCAATCTCAACAAAGTGCTTCTTTATTTTCATCATAACCAAGTACGTTTAAATGTAAACATTGAATGTTTAAAAGGACAGGATAACTTCCAGGGCCAGTTTTATAGCTGGAAATAGAACATTCGTGTCTCATATGACCTGAGGTTTCCTTTGCTGTCCCACATAGCTTTTTACGTGAGCCTCTGTGTCCAGTAGACTGCTGTGAGTCTACACCCGTACACAGGGTCAGAGGATGGAGTGTTCACGGCCTCTCTGAGGTATGACGCTTCTGAATTGTCAAAGATAGGCTGAATCTCACATTTCTGAGAACATCTCTTTTATTCCTCCTATGAGAAGGTGGGTGATTCATTTCACTATCGACAAGGGAACTCCACGTGTACATCATCGGCAGAGAAATGTCAGCCACTTTCAGCCGTTCTTATCTCTGTGATGACTCCGCCTACATCTCTGCGATGACTCCGCCTACTTACTATCCTGCCCCTGTACAATTATTGAGAGGCCAATCTCAGAAATTATTGTACTCATAGATATTTCAGTATATACTTCCTTTCTTCTTCTCTCTTTTTTTTTTTAGGTGAGAGGAGGGGAGATAGTGAAGCAGACTACCACATACACCCCAAAAGGGATCTACCCAGCAACCTTATCTGGGGTCAATGCTTGAGTACCAAACTATTTTTAGTGTCTGAGGCTGACACACTCGGACCAACCAATCTATCCTCAGTGCCCAGGGCCATGCTCAAACCAATTGAGACACGGGCTGTGGGAGGGGAAAAGGGAGAGAAAGGGGAGGAGGGAGAAGCAGGTGGTTGCTTCTCCTGTGCTCTGACCGGCAATCAAACCTGGAAGTCCATATGTCAGACCAATGCTCTACCCACTGAGCTGCCATCCAGGACAGTATATATTTCTAAAAGGTGAGAACTCTTCCATTAAACACCCCCACGGTCTGTTATCGCACTGAGACGTTTAACAGTAATTCCTCAGTGCCGATGAACACCTCTGCAGACATGATCGTCACACCACCAGACGATCTCATAAAGAGTTTTTACAGCTGCTCCGTTCTGGGGCTTTGGCAAACGTTAACTACAAGCTGGTTTGGTTCCAGGTAATGCGCTGCACATTCTGACATGGTTTACTAGTGCACTTGTTGTCATTCTTTATGGAGTGCCCAGTATATGGCAGAGAGAGCTGAGGGTCCTTGGAATACAACAGTAAACCAGACAGACCTCATGCCTTCTGGGACCTCATCCTGTGGGAGGGGTGAGAGAAAAAATAATCAATAAAAACGGCAAAAGCTAGTATACCCATTTGGGATAAGGGGGCAAGCACTTTAGAGAAAAAAGTAAATATTATAGCTAGCTAAGAGTTATTTGGAAATCCTGGGCAGGGTTGTAATATTTAAAGGTTCTCCATCTCTGCTTGATGGAAGAGGTGTCATTTGAATGAAGACTTAAAGGAAGGAATGGGATTAACTGTCTGAATCTGCAGAGGAAAAGTGTCTAAGTCAGAAACCAGTTCAAAAATCGCTAAGATGAGACAAGCTTGGCATGTTCCAGAAACAACAAGCCCCGAAAGGCATGATATTGTTTAATCAAAATAAGTAGAAACCCGAGTCAAAGGAAATAGCGAAAGGACAGCATAAACAGAAGAACACACACACCTTGCTCAAAGACCGCAACAAATGACATATAGGGAAACAGAACAAGAGAAGAAGCAAATCATTACATTTTATAGAAATGTAGCATTGTGAACATTTTTAGATGGATACACAATTGTTTCACTTGTTCAATTTGTCAAATATCTCAAAATGTCCAGAGTTATCAACAAAGAATGGTCTCAATATTCGATAGATAGCTGGATAGATGATAGATAGATAGATAGATAGATAGATAGATAGATAGATGATAGATAGATGATAGATAGATAGATAGATAGATGATATATAGATGATAGATAGATAGATAGATAGATAGATAGATGATATATAGATAGATAGATGATAGATAGATAGTTAGATGATAGATAGATGATAGATAGATAGATAGATAGATAGATGATAGATAGATGATAGATAGATAGTTAGATGATAGATAGATGATAGATAGATAGATAGATAGATGATAGATAGATGATAGATAGATAGATGATAGATAGATAGATAGATGATAGATAGATAGATGATAGATAGATAGATGATAGATAGATGATAGATAGATAGATGATAAATAGATAGATGATAGATGATAGATAGATAGATAGATGATATATAGATGATATATAGATAGATAGATGATAGATAGATAGATGATAGATAGATGATAGATAGATGATAGATAGATAGATGATAGATAGATGATATATAGATAGATGATAGATAGATGATAGATAGATGATAGATAGATAGATTTATTCCTTCCTATTCAGCATGTTTTCTGAAAATCTCACTCACATAGATGGCTTTACCTACTTTTAACACATAATGATGTATATGATATGTATATAACTCCAGGATTCCAGACCTCACTCCTGTGCTGATAGCTCATGCATACAATCATGTATGATGTATCTCCTTTTGGACATCCAAACACAATTTAAATTTTGTATCACCCAAACTAAGCTAATCCTGTTCTGTAAAACTGCTTTTCTTTCATGTTGCTGAACAGTCCCATGACCTTGGAGACAGGGATGTGGCCTTCCTCTGGCTCCCTTCCCTTTCGGCCTTTCCCCATGCCAGTTGGTCGCCAAACCCTGTTGCCTCCAGGTCTGTACCCTCTCAGGATTCTGGAAGGACCATTCTGCCAGCACTGCCTTAGTTTCTCTCCCATTGGACCATGGAAACAGCTGGCAAAGCCCTGGCTGCTTGCAGGTTTGACCAACAGTTTCCTAAGAATGGCCACATGCCTCTACAGAGACAGGCCCCAGCACCAGGGCCTCCTTGGGATGGGAAGAGTGGGGGAAGCAGTGACGCCTAACTGGTCACAGATAATCATGATGGCCCCATTGTCTGGGCTACTGGTGGTTTAGGCATGGAGCTGTCACACCTTCTGACCTATGAGACCTTTTGGAAGTATGGTATGGGCTTCTAATAATAGTTTCTTTCAATGATAAAAGGACACATATACAAATTAATAAATATTCTGATTATGTCACTTCCTTTGAAAATATTAAAAAGTTAACACCATCAGGGAATGGAAACTGGTACATCCATAAAGAAAGAAAGTATGATGGTTCCTCAAAAAGTTAAGATTAGAACTACCATGTGACCCAGCAATCCTTCTATTGGGAATCTGCCCAAAAAACTAGAAAACATTGCTACACAAAGACACATGCACCCCCATGTTCATCCAACATTATTCATGGTGGCCAAGACTCAAAAACGATCAAAGTTTCCCTCTACGGAGATTGAATAAAGAAGATGTGGGACACACATACAATGGAATACTACTCAGCCATAAGAAATGATGACATACTGCCATTTACGACAACAGGGATGGACCTTGAGAATTTATACTAACTAAAGTAAGTACATTAGAAAAAGCTAAGAACTATATGATTTCACACATAGGTCAGATATAAAACTGAGACTCATGGACATAGATGAAAATAAAGTAGTTACCCAGGGGAGGGGCTGTGAAGGAGGGGAATAAAGAAGGACAAATACACGGTGATGGAAAATGATTTGACTTTGGGTGGTGGGCACACGACATAATCAACAGTTCAAATGCTATAGAGATGTTCACCTGAAACCTATGTACTCTTTTTTTTTTTTTTTTTTTTTTTGTTGTAATTCTCCGAAGTGAGAAGCAGAGGGAGAGGGGGAGGCAGACAAACAGACTCCCACATGTGCCATACCGGGGATCCTCCTGGCATGTCCACCAGGGGGCGATGTTCTGCCCATCTGGGGCTTTGCTTCCTTGTAACTGGAGCCATTCTAGCGCCTGAGGCAGAGGCCATGGAGCCATCCTCAGCACCCGGGCCAACTTTTGCTCCAATGGAGCCTTAGCTATGGGAGGGGAAGAGAGAGATAGAGAGGAAGGAAAGGGAGAAGGGTGGAGAAGCAGATGGGCATTTCTCCTGTGTGCCCTTGCCAGGAATCAAACCGGGGACTTCCACATGCCAGGCCAATGCTCTACCTACCTCTGAGCCAATCAGCCAGAGCTGAAATCTATGTACTCTTTTTTTTTTCTTATTTATTTATTAATTTTAATTGGGTGACATTGACAAATCAGGGTACACATATTCAGAGATAACATCTCCAGATTATTTTGACATTTGATTATGTTATATACCCCTCACCCAATGTCAAATTGTCTTCCGCCACCTTCTATCTGGTTTTCTTTGTGCCCCTCCCTTCGCCCCACCTCCTCCCTCTCCTTCCTCCCACCCCTCCACCCCAGTTGCCATCACATTCTTGTCCATGTGTACTCTTATTGATCTTATATGTACTCATTGATCAATGTCAGCCCATTAAATTTAATTTCTAAATAAAAAAAAAAGTTGACACTATCATACACTGATGGTAGAAATTGCTTCAATTTTGCTGAAAGATAACTAAACAAAAACAAAAAGACTACTACACATTTATATCATGCAACTCTACTGCTCACAAAAATTAGGGGATATTTCAACATGAATATGAAGCTATAAAATATTCCCTAATTTTTGTGAGCAGTATATAGTACTCGGAGCTAATTTTCATCTATTACCATAGCAGGCACTCTGCAATGTCTGACAGCCAGTGTCTCATTTAATTCTCCAGCCACCCCACCGATTCGGTATTGTTCTTGTGAGAACTGAGGAAATTGTGCTTCAAGGTATGGAAATGCTTTCCTCAACGTCACAGAAGCAGTTCTCTGGAAGAGTTTTTGAAATTTGTGATAAATTATTCTTAAAAAGCGATAAAAATACCCATCAAGTATCTACACAAAGCTATCTACCAGTTGTTTGTGGTAATGTGCAGTTTGGGGCGTGGCAGCAGAAGCCCGGCAGCGCTGAGGGGCCGTCCTACTAAGTCAGGCTGCCGTGAACAGGGCCTGGGGTCAGGCTGCCGTGAACAGGGCTGGGTGAAGGCGCCAAGTGCAGGCCCCTGAGCAGAACTGTGTCCAGGCAGAGGGCAGGCGGCAGGATACCGGTTCACCTGCCCTCCCCGTCCGGGCGGCCATCCCCCGATGCAGGCTGTCATGACCAGGGCCTCAGGAGAGCCCCGGGCTGGAGAGGGGCCAGTGTCCACTCCTGGGGACAGTTGGGAGCCAGTGCCCCTGCTGCCCGCCCCCCACCTGCTGGTGGCACCCTGCCCTCCAGTTCCCTGCACTACCTGGAGCGACCCTGCCTCCTGGAGGACACTGGCTCCCCCACCCAGGGCTGGCCTGGGTGTTGGAAGGCTGACCATGAAAAAGGAGGAGGCAGGAATTGGCCCACCTGGCGCTCACCTGACCCTGACTCAGCAGCCCTGCCTGGCATCCTCGGGCAGGCGGAGGCAGCAACGGCGGGTGGGCGGGGCGCGGGGGGGGGGGGGCTCAGCAGCGCAGCCTCCGGGGACAGGTGACCTGAAGAAGCTGTGAGTGGTGACCATGGGCTGATCGTAGGCCGGGCTGGCTGGCTGGAGCTGACCCCAGGCTGGCCGTGGTGATGCCTTTCCCCTCACACAGATGGGAGCCACCCAGGGGCTGGGCTCCCGGGAGGAGTGAATCGCTCTGAGGCCTGAGGACGGGCTCCCAGGCCCAGGTGCTCTGTGCAGGGCTGGTCCTGCAGACCCTGGAGCACCACGGACGCGAGCTCTGAGCCCAGCCTGGCCTAGCCCACGGCCTGACGCCCCCCGTGCAGGTGTTCCGCGCGGCTGTGGCTGGCACTGCCCCGTCAGCACCTGGCATTCCCAGGACCCTGTAACCGGAACCCATGGCCCATCCCTCTACCCTTCTCCCCACCTTCCCAAGCGGACTGTGGGGCTAGTTAACTGTGGCAACTAAAAGAACATCGCTTATAAAAAACAAACAACCAAGAAAACCCAGCGGCTTAAAACAGCAAACATTTATTTCTCAGGGTTCTGGAGACTGGGCAGATCAAGGTGCAGGCGGGCGATGCTGTGTCCGGTGCGCGCCGCTTCCCAGTGTGCAGACGGCCACCTGTGTGACCTGCTGTCCTCAGCCGGCAGTGAAGGACCTACTGGCGCTCACGTCTGTTCTTGCAAGGGCGCGGACCCGTTCCGGAGGCCTCCAGCCTCATGGTCCGGCCACTTCCAAAGGCCCCCACCTCCAAATACCGTGACATTAGGCACTAGAGTTCAGTGCAAACGTGTGCGCGTGCACAGGGGAGAGGGGCACAGCCATTCAGCCCCTAGCGGCCCCGGAGGAGAGGGAATTCCGTGCAGGTCCCCATTCCGGCCTTGTGGGGGACAGGGCAGCCCTGCAGCAGCAGTAATGGCCTGAGAGCCGCATTTCCACGCCCGAGCTCTAGTCCGTCACACGAACTGTCTTTCTACCCCACAGACTCACTACCGGTGCCCAAAATTAGAAGCTAAGGCCCAGCCGGGTAGCTCGGTTGGGGAGGGCGTCGTCCTCATACGCCAAGGCTGTGGGTCCCAGCCGCACCAGGGCAGGTCCCAGAATCAGCCAGTGAGTGCGTCAGTGAGAGGAACGAGGAACGACACGTCGTGTTCCTCCCTCCCTCCCTTCCTCTCTCTCTAACATCACCTTCTGTTAAAAAAGAAAAATATTAAAGGCTTAGTAAAAAGTTATGTTTCTCAATAGGAGTATACACAGTCTGGCTGAGACACGGGACAGAAAGAAGCCCCAGTTTACCGGCTACAAATGATTCATAGTGATGAGGCATGTGGCCTTAGGAATTCGGGGAGAGGTCTGTGACAGTCACGCCGGACAGATTACTGAGAAGGAAATAAACTATTTTCCAAAGAATACACGTGTTTGTCTGATGGGGCTGAGGAACAAGTCTTTGGTTACATAAACCGATATTTTTATCTTAACACCAATTATGACATATTAGTCCTGACAGAAAGTAGGCCTCTAAGTAGGAAATGCTGTCACTCTTAGAAATGTCACCGTGAGCGCATATTAGCTCTCCGCTCCAGCTGTGGGCCAGCCGCGCATTTAAGAAAGTGAGATGGGTAAGACGGAATAAAACTCTCTGGCTTCTACAGGCTAAAATAATGCTATTTTCCAAGGCACATTCGCTGGTGGCCCCCTCAACTCAGCTGCCCCTGTCACCGACACAGAGCGAAGGCAATGTCGTGTTTTTGTCTTGTTCTCGATTACAGGTGAAAACTAGAGATTAAAAAAAGTAAAACTGATTTCTGTAAGGATGTAATCTCCATGTGACATTTGCTAGTTCAAGTGGTTGCTTTTTCTTGTGAAACCTGCTTTTTTAAACGGTACGGGAGCACAGAAAAATAGGACAACTTTTCTCAATTAGTTTTGAAGGAAAAAATAAGTCTTTACTAATTCCTACAATATTTTAATTTTTGAAACCAGACTAATCAAGTGTGATAAAAGATGGACTTCCTGATGATCAGTGTCCTGTGCGGTGAGTTATTCATCCGAGGCGGTGGTGACCGTGTCCCCGTGAACAGCACGTGAGAGCGCTCCCAAACTCGCGCAGGTGGGAGGGTCGCTCTGGCTGAGCCATCGCGGCCGAGGTCACCCGTGTGATCGGGATCCTCTCCTTGCTCTGGCAGAGGGGCTGACGTCTGGGTTCTCCCTGAGCAGACCATGGGGAAGCAGAGCAGCCCAGGAGGACCAGCCCACTGGGGACGGGTTCTTGTCAGTGCTGGTCCAGTCCGGTCACAGTTTTCAACTGTGGGCCACTCAGAGCCCCGCCGGGACTCGCTCCCTCTGACCTGAGTCGGTCCCCGTGGGAGCGTTCCTGAGCTAGACACACTCCCTGGCCGTCTGCACCTGCCGGGAGCCTAGGTGCTGTGCCTGTCAACGAGCTAGACACACTCCCTGTCTGTCTCCACCTGCCGAGAGGCTAGGTGTTGCGCCTGTCAACAGCGACTGGCAATATTCATGAAACGGTGGCCGGTGTCGGGGCAACCGCACTGTAACGAGGCCCTGTGGTTCTCACTTGATGTTTGACCTTGCTCTTCTTCCTCACTGGAATACCTGCCCTGCTAGAGCGCCTTGTAACCGAGGAAGCACTGCTACCGATTTCTGTGCCCTTATATTTTAAGTGCATCTTCACATATAGCACAGAATGGGGTCTTCTTATCTTTTTTTTTCCTTCCAACCTGAAAACCTATTCTTTTATTGAGTATGTATCCAACGGGATTGCTGTAATAGTTGGAGTTAACGTCACCATCTTCCTCTGTGTTCTCCTCTGGCTCACTCGTTCTTCGTTCTCTGATTTCCGGTCCCGGCCTTCTTTTGGATGAGTAAAGGACGTTTCTTGTCGTCCTGTTCACCGTGCTCTTTCAGCTCTTTCGTTATGACGGCTGTAGCATTATTTTAGCGATTAGGCATCTACGACTTACTAGATTCTACCTTAACAGAACCTTATCACTTTCCATAAAACAGGAACCCTTACTGCCACTCAACCATACTTATTCCCCTGCCTGTTACTGTTGTCTAGGTCGCTCTACAGCTCATAAAACCACGAGCATAGTTATTAACATGGTAATGACAGTTTCTTTAAGTGCTTACTATTTTTCTTCCCACTTCAGAGCTCGAGGCTTATTTCAGATCACAAAAGATCTAAAACAGGAAGTGGCAATGCTCCTTAGAAAGAAATTTTCCTAGGCAATAAGTAACATAATGAAGAAAAGAGAGAGGCTTTCTTCAGCTTTATGCAGAATGTGGAGTAAAACTGCTGACAAAAGGTTCATCTCCTTCAGGTTTTCATTCTGTCTGAATACCAGCAGAAGTTGAACACAAACCACTACTGGCTGTGGCCCTTTAAAGGCCCTATAAAGACCGTATAAGCAAGATCGCTTCCGGGTGCACAGGTGTGCGCCTGCGGCAGGTGAATGGGAAGTAGACAGTCTTGAGCTCTCAGTGGCTATGGATCGTGAGCACCACTAGAGGGCAGCATCCCACGATTTTCTGGAAAGGGCTGGCGCTGCCTTTTTATTCCTCTCTGCGACAGACTTTCTGTTCAGCCATTTTCTCCATCCGTAGAAAGACTGAGTGAGAGAAATTGCATGCCATTTAAGAGTCAAGCTGGGTGGCTCAGAGTGTCCTCCCTATACACTAAGGCTGTGGATTCGATCCCCAGCCAGGTCACATAAAAGAACCAAACAATGAATGCATTAAATGAAGTGGAACAACAGATGAATCTTTCTCTCTCTCTCTTCCCTTTCCTTTTGCTTTCTAAAAATCAATCAATCAATAAAAGTTTAAAATAATCTGATCACATGTAAGATCAGCAATTCATTTGCTGTAACTACTTTTTCAATCACAAGTTTTATGCTATGCTGAGCAGAGAGCTATTAATAGAAGTATCAGTAGTATTCAAGTGTGTATATAAGTATCTATATAATGCATGTTGCTGGTGGTCTGAGAAGAACTGCTTAAAGCATTCTCACCTCCTTCAATACTCAACGGGAGCTTCCTTCCTCATTTTAAGAGTATTTCTCTGTGGCATCATGGGGAGAAACAAAGACATCTCCTGAGGTTTGTGCTGGTGTCACTCTATTGTTAATGTAGCCCTTTCCACACTCTGTGCGGACATTTTCAGGTACCCCCACACTCTGTGTGGACATTTTCGGGTACCCCCACACTTTGTGCGGACATTTTCGGGTACCCCCACACTTTGGCAGAACTAGCATTTCCTCGAGGAATAGGAGAGTCCATGCCCATCATGTGGGCGGGGGAAATCAGTACGTCTGTGAGCAGATGAACATGTGGATGAATCAATTCCCCCGAAGGAACTGATTGTAAGAGCAAGCCGGGACTCTGAAACCAGGTGGAGAGTTGTGAGGCATGCTGGAGAATACACATCGTTCAGTTTCCTTGCAGGGAGAGGCATTAGGGACCTTCAGATCACAACTAAGGAGTTACAGCTTGCTTTTCCTGTGTGTCTCTTTCTCCCAGCACCCACCTGTGGAGAAAGAAGGGCGGAGAGAGATGGACAGAGAGGGCGTTTCTACCTTCATTCCCGCTAGGAAGGACGCGGCCCGCTGAGACCAACTGTAACCGGCACTTGAGAATGGGTGGTCATACCCAGTCGGCACAGGAGTAAGGGGCTGTTTGGGGAGAAAAAGGGCACAGATGGCACTGGAAGTGTGATACAAGGGTCCTAAACATCAGTGGTTTCCTGTTGGGTGCTGGCGCCCGTCCACAGTTATTTATCCTTCAGTTCAGTGAGTGAGACCATTCTTTCAACCCCAGTCCTGAAACAAGGTCTCCCCTTTTCTCTGAGAAACTGGAGTAACAGACCGAGACTGTAGAATCATTCAGCGCATGTCTGTTCAGCCCAGTTCTCTGCAGTACCGGGCGAGGGTCTTTGGCGGGAGCGGAGGGGGGGGGGCTGCAAAAGATGTGTTCAAAACAGTCCCTGTTCCGAACTTAAAATAGTAAATCATCGAACTGAACTACAAAACGTTATAGTCTTAATGTCCCCTAATTTATTAGCATTTGAAACTCATATAGCACAATTAGGCAGAGGACAGGAAATCATCTTGCAAAAATCTCTCAGTTAGCACTTCCAACACGTAGAGAAGTCAGATCTTATCAGCCGACTTTTGTAGGCAAAGTGATTGAAATTTTTAGAAGAAAGGGCTTGCTCTAGGCCATGGAATGAGCTGAGATGACATAACCATTCTCACTAGACTGCTGGTGGTGGTCTGTTCTAATGCCTATACAACTTTAATTAAAAACAATTTGTTAAGCAATGTGGACACTAGAAAAATGTGGGTTCTTGAGTGTTTCTACATTCGGCATTGCTGTTACCCCCACAACGCTGTAGGTTGGGAGCCCGGTATGTTAGATGAGTGAGTAGGATTTATTTCTCTTTTCACTCTCTAATCTATTAAACAGAAGCATTTCCCCACCTTTAGCTATTTTGTCCCTTAATCTATTCACTGTTTAGTATCTTCATTAAAGGGATGGTGAAGGAGACCCCATGTGTCCACATCCCCCTGGAGGCGCCCCCCCTGGGGCTGGTGGGTGATGTGGGGCAGAGAGAACAGGTGGAGGGAGGACCCCACTCACAGGCAGCCCCGAGGACCTGCGCACAGAATGCGCTCGCTCGGCAGACACTTAGCTCCCAATCTGCCTTCACGCTGGAGTGAAGATTTGGTGGAAAAGGTCTCGTTTCCTCCGCTGAACGCCGGACAGAATTACTGCGCACACTTTCGTCCTGCTCAAACGGTGAATCTCTGTGAGCCACGGCAGAAAGCTCACAGACGCTCGGGGCTTGCTTGGGAAAGTCTAAAAATAAACCGTAATAGCTGGCATTTTATTCTTTCTTTGTGCATATTGTTCTAACAGGATGATGACAAAAGGCTGGCTAAGGCTCATTAGTGGTAATATTATAAATGTGTGTGTGTGTGTGTTCATCGATTATTCAGTAAAATAGAGATGGAAGACTGGTGAAAATAACCAAAAGAACATATATGAAAAGTAACCAGCCATTAATTTGAAGATAAATAACCAACCACTTAGTTACTGAGCAAGGATGACCAACCATACTGAACAAGGGGTTTCCGTGGCAGCAGCAAGGGTTCATGTGAGACACTGTTCTTTGGCCGATTCTATGTGCTTCAGCTAGAACAGGTATTTATAAGAAGAACTGGCAACTTGGTAGGAAAAATGCTTTGAGATGTATTAATAACTTGATTTGTTTCCATTTTTAAGTGAAAGGAGATAGTGAGAAACTCCTTCATGTGCTCTGTCTGGGATCCACCTGGCAACCCCATTTTGGGCTGATGCTTGAATCAACCGAGCTATTTTTAGCCACTGAGATTGACGCATTGGAACCAACTGAGCTATCCTCAGTGCCTGAGGCTAGCACTTGGACCAATCCAGCCACTGGCTGTGGGAGGGGAAGATAGAGAGAAGGGGGAGAGGGAGGGGAGAGGAGTAATGGTCACTTCTCCTGTGTGCCCTGATTGGGAATTGAACCCCGGGGGACGTCCATATGCTGAGCCAATCGGCCAGGGCCAATAACATGATTTCTTAAAGTTGGATACCCACTAAGGTTTAAGCTATTTTTTTTTTATTATGAAAAATCAGAAATTAGAAGACCACTAGGTACACAAGCATTTTCAACTCAAGACATGGACATTTTCCAATGCCTTTGTGATGTTTATGAACATAAGGCTAAAATACACCAGATAATATTCATCAAAAATAAAAATAAAGATATATCCATTACTACCAGATCGCATGTAGAGGCATGGTGCACAGTTGGTTGTAATCATTTGCAAACTCCTTCAGAGGGCATTATTTTGAAAGTGCCACATAAAGGAGAAATTTTTTTCTTCAAAAACTGACATTCTATTTTTAACGTAAAAATTGCTATTTTAAATATGACTAATTTTCAAACACTGATCTTACCAAAAACACTACAGTAGGAGGCCAACTATTTTGCTTTTTAGTGCAAGACTATCAGTTATAAACACATTGATTTCCTCTTTTTTTTTTTTTTTTTTTTTTTTTTTTTTTTTTGGTCATGAACAAGATGAGAAAATGGTAAATTACTAAAATGATCCTTTGGGCCGACATCTGTGAAAATATTATAGTTATAACATGAAACAAGGTGTGATCAGTTTAATAAATTTAGTTACAGTGTGCATTTATGTGTTTTATAGAGGGCTTCCTATTCCCTGGGAAGCATTCAGGCCAGAGTCCGAGAGAAGTCACAAAGGCCAAGACTAGACCAGCCCAGAGTCCGAGAGAAGTCACAAAGGCCAAGACTAGACTGCGATTTTAACCAGCTCCGCTGCCCTCAGCTAAATGGAACAGCAGAAAACCTGAGATACAGTACAGGCTGCTCAACACATCACTGTATAGTACATTCTTGGGCAAGTCACTTAACATCTGAGTTTTTTTTTAAATTTATAGATGACAAATTTAGAAATGATCTCTACAAGTGCTTTTCACCTCAGTGATCATGTTGACATAATGAACTCTACTGCTCACAAAAATTAGGGGATATTTTATTGCTCCATATCATTTTTAAATATGCCCTAATTTTTTGGGAGCAGTTTATTTAAGACGTGTAAGAGTATAACGATCTCACTGTCTGTCAGCTACTTCCCACAGCTTATCCCGCAAACGTGATAAAGTAGGTGCTGTTTTATTCCAGCTTCAGTTTTGCCGATACGGAAACTGAGACGAAAGAGATGCAGACCTTCCCTAAAATCCCAGTGGCAGACACAATATACGCACCAGGGGAGATGTTCTCAGACGTCTGCATTTCTCTTCTTTCGATATTAATGTGATTGACCCTGATTTTGGATTGACGTATACCCGGTATGCATGATGCACATGAAACGACGTTCGTGGATGTAAGCGCAGTTCATTGGTCTTGACCAACGCACGCACTCGGGGAACCGGCCCTTCGACAAAGACACGGAGCACAGCGGTCACCTGGGGCAGTGCCCGCAGCAGCTTGCGAGGAAGTGAGGGGTCAGCGTGCAGCCCACAGAGCTGAATCCTGCCCGTGAGGACGGGAGTGAGCAAGTCAAGAAGGAGATCCCTCCAGGCACGCCTGGGGATGGCTGGTCTTCTCAGAGACCACAGCCAGGTGATCAGATGGCCTACAACCACGGTGCCTGGATCCCCACCCCAGGGGAACGTGGATCAGTGTTCTAAGCCACCAGAGTTGGGGTAAAGACGGCGATACCAGGCTTGTTGTGGGGTTTGTATCCTCCTAACAACCTTGCATGACAAATATATTTCTCACCTACAAACAATCTGCAGGTTAGAGGATTTTAGCAGGTGGCTCGAGGTTTTTCCTCCCGGGTAGCTGGTGGGAAAACCGTGACTGTGCGATGTCCTGAGGTCCCCATGCCAGGCACGTGCATGTCGAGGAGGGTGAGACCGGCTCTCCAACGTGGCTCAGAATGCGGCAGGAGGACTATGGCTTGCCAGGCCCCCAGCGACCTGTTCTCTCAGCCCTGAGCTCACTACCCTAGTATTCATTTATGTCCCCTTTGTTCACTCTCACTGGTTCACCCGTGGCTTCTGTGAGGACCCTTCGCTCACCATTCCATCTGCCTGGAATGTCCTTCCCCAGATCGCGACAGGAGTTACTCTCTCGGTTCCTCACCTGGTCCACACTCAAGGGCTACCTTCTCGTAATGATGGTGAGGATCGCCTCCCCAGCCCAGACCTGCAGTGTCACCTGTGTGCCTTGCATGACTGACGATCCTCCAGAGCCTCGCCCATCTCAGAAACACCTCGAGTCCTACTTCTCTCATCAGTGCCTGTCTCCCCGCACGGGGACATACGCCGCGAAAGAACAAAGATTTTCCACATTGTAGCCGCTGTTGCATCCCGGTGCCCAGGGGGACAACTGGCTGCAATGGCGAATCAGTAAATATTCAGTGAAAAATGAAGGCGTGATCGAGTACAAAGCATTGGATTTAGCGACCTGGGGGACATTTGTCACCCTGGCAAAGCTAATTTCCGTGGAGGGCTGAGTCCAAGGGACTGATTGCAGGGGGTTTAAGATGACGTGATAGGAGGGTGGCTGGGGGTTATTACATATATGAGACGTGCTGAGAAGGAGATGAAGGAACAGGCTGGGTGTGTCGAGATGAGGAACCAGAACCGGAACCGAGACTGGGTGTCTGGTTCTTGTCGTTTGCCTGCCTTCAGATTGGGATAAGCTGTTACAGAGTGAAAGCCCATTGATTTGGGAGAGATTGAAGGGAGAGAGACTTTTCTGGAGGGGCACCTACCCTCGAGCATGTGAGAGGAGACAGGGCCTAGAACACACCAAGAGGAAACATCTGTATAGAAAGAGGGGATCGGACCTTGGTACACGTAAATAGACGAGTGATGGGAAATTATGGAGACATTTGTTTTCGGGTTTTTTCTTATTTCTCCCAGAATTAGGAAGCAGATTCTAACTCTGCGCGGGGAGAAAGTGTTGGGAGTTTGAGGAGAGAAAGCTGTGATACGGCGACCGTCAGGGGACGTCCAGTAGGGAATGCTGGAGTTTGCTACTCCAGGGCAGGAGTCGGCAAACTCTGCCTCTGGGCTCCCATCTGTCCGTTTTGCAAACAACCGAGCATCCTTGGAACAGAGCTGTGCCCTATATGTGTGTACTCACCTCCACTGCAGCGCTAGCAGTCCAATGGCAGAGGGAGAAGTTGCCACAGAGACCTCACGGCCCATAAACCTAATATATTCGCTAGGTGGCCTTTGACAGGAGGCAGCTGCCAACCCCTCTCGGTCCTTGAAAAACGGGATAGATCGACTGACGGCGCAGAAGGCGCACCTACGCTCACGTGAGCTTGCTCAGCCTGGGCACGCGGTTTTCTTCAGTCATGTTTGGTTGGGAGGGTTTCCGTGCGGACACACGGGTGACTTACACCAGGGCTGGCATCTTTCCCTGCGCGTTGCCGGGTGATAGAGGCTCGAAGGTCCCGGGGATTTGCCGAGGGAGGGACGGGAGGGCAGCCCACACATGATATAAGTTAAGCTAGTTTCTGGGGGCCCTGAGGACGCATGCGGGGGGGAAGGGCTGTGAAATCGAGATCACCAGCTGTGCGGCCCCCCCTGGAGTAAGTGAGCTGGAGAGACCGCCAGTGGAAGGTGGGGGTGGGATGAGCACCAGCTGGACGATTGATGGTTTGCTGTTACTGGAAGTGAGCAGGTGGGGAGGCTGCGTGGCGGGAGGGGAGGAGGCTACACCCCTCCTCCCAGCTGCGCGCAGCCGAGCGGGGACCTCCTTTACTGCTACTCTGAGCGCTGAGCTTGGCCTCACAGAAAGCGATACGCACACACAGAACTCCATTCCTGGAACTTCACAGGGTCCCTGGTGATCCCGGATGTCAGGTAGCAGACGCTGAGAAACACAGGGGCCGATCTGAAAGTTGATTGTGTGCACTTGTATAAATACCATCACTCTATTTTTAAAGTGTGATGTTTATATCATCAGCATCCGTCACACTGTTACCTCTGACCTAGCGGGTGGACGACTTACTGGGTAGGATCTAGGTTGCTTGGAGGGTGTGATTATTTTAAAACCAGGAAGGTGTCAATCGGGAAAACCCATCTCCTCTCGTTTAGCTTTCTCCACACGCCAAGAGCACTGGAGTCTCCTTAAGGAGGGGCCTTTCCCTGAAAGACCAGGTCCCCGGGCTCCTCCGAAATAAGGGACACAGAGCCGGGACGAGCACAGGAAGCCCGGAGCACGGACAGGAGCCACGGCGGTTCTCACCTCAGAGGCTGGAGGACTCCGCGGCCTCCTGGGGTCATTCAGGGCGCAGGGGCGGCGCTTACTCAGGCACCTTCAGCAGAGGGTCAAAGATGCTGAAGGACAGAAAAACCGTCAGTTGTGTGTGTGGCACGTTTTTGGTTTTGTTTGGTGGGTTATTTCTTGGTCTAAGCCTTGGTGATTGTATCTTTACTTCCTCTTCTACCCCCGCCCCCGCCCTTCAATGGTGGGCGGTCCAGTCAGACCGCCCTGGTGTGCCCCCGGCACGCAGAGGGGAGCCATGGACTCCCTGGGTCCCTTTCCGGTGTTTTACACCCCCCCCCCCGCCCTGCAATGCATACGGTCCAGTCACACCGCCCTGGGTGTGCCCCCGGCACGCAGAGGGGAGCCATGGACTCCCTGGGTCCCTTTCCGGTGTTTTACACCCCCCCCCCCGCCCCGTTGGTTCATTTGTTTTGTATCATTGGGTGTTCACATCTCTAGGTGGTGCCACAGGTAAGAAATAGAGTGATCGCGGTAAATTTTATTTCATTTCAGTATTAGCTCATTTAACACTTTAGTTCATTAACTCCTTTATTGAATGAATGTAATCATTCAACTTATATCGTTTTCTAAGTGCTTTTCAATTTTCAAGCATAATGGGTTTTAATAAAAAAAAAAAAGAGCAAAAGGGCCTAAAATGAACAGACAGGCACTCTTCCCTCTCCTGGGTAGAAACTCAGTTCCGGGGTTGATCTGAGCCCACGGGGAGGGCGGGGCACGCTGACCTGTGAGCCGGCACGTGTCACACAGACTTCCAATGACCTTCCGTCTGCGAACCTTGCAGAAAATTTAAGAGTGTTTCTTCAAGACATGAGAGTTTAATTCCGATTTCATCACCTTCAGCGTATTCCATCTCAGCTGTCAGGTTGTTTAGATTTATACAGGGTGGGCAAAACTAGGTTTACAGTTGTGAGTCTGTGAAACAATGTATTCTTGTATAGTTAATCACTGTATTATTTATTTGTATTACAACTGTCCACCTATGTTTGCCCATCCCTGTACTTTAGAAAATGATATGGTTCCATTTTGTCTAAATAGAAAACAAAACAAAACAAAAGAGAAAGTCAATGAATGGTACTGGATCTTTGAGTGAAAAGATCCAAAGCTGCTACCTCTGTTTTAACATGAAGTAATCTGATCGTACGCAAGTCAGAACAGGCCAGCACCCATTGTGTTCCCAAAGGAAGTAAGTTCCTGGGTCTTAATATATCAATTCTATTCAATAAAGTCAGGAGGGTGTGTGTGTGAGGAATTCCCAAAAGGATATTACTCACTTTAAAGATGCATGTGTATATTACAAAGAGAAATGGCCTTTTATGTTTTCAAAAATTATAATTATCAAAAAAAATTATAATTATCTCATAATGATCAGTTTTTTTGAAAAGCAGACACCGAAATTTGGTCCATGGTGATCATCTTTAACATATAATTCTTTTGTTGCTGTGCTAAGAATTTTATAAATACTAGAAAGAATAAGAATTACCATTTGATAAGATTTAGATAGGGGATAATTTTCTTACTGCCTTAGAAGTAACTTTCTAAAACATAAGATATTTTGTCTGTATCTACATATAATTATTGCAGGTATTTGTGACCCAAGTCTGCAAAATTTCCCAAGTGGCACGCATTACCATACAGCGATAATTCAGGACTAATACAAACCCTTAGGCTTCATGAAAATTAAGTCTTATTGAAACTATTTTATTATTTTTAACTTGATATCACTTCTACTTTGGCCAAAAGAAATTAGACCCGAAACAAACAAATAGTCTAAAACTATATACATATATTTTTTCATTTCTTTACTCTCACCTTGGTATTTTGAAGCGAACGGAGAAATCATCTTTCCTTCCGTATTGCAAGTCTTTTTGGTTTCTCTGTTACTTTACGAAGCGCCGCAGGAAACAGGAAACAACAAAACGTGGGCGAGAAGATGGCCCACCTTGGGAATCAGGATCGTTTGTAAACAGAACGGCCTCTGAAGACCTAAGTGCTTTGCTTCCGCCCTCTCCGTACCCCCCCTTCCCACTGTGTATGTCTGTGCAGACAACTGTCACCGAGTTCTGAGGTGTCAGCTCAGCTCACCGGGGGCAGTAAGCAGCCGAAAGGAACAGGGCCTCTTGCGTTTGAGAAGAGGGACACGTACGGAAAGAGGAATAAACAAAACAAGAATAAAAAAAACAAACAAGCAAACACCGCAGAAACGGATAATAAGTACACAAAGTACACAAGGGTGTTTATTACAGTCTGCAAGCACTTTGTTCTACATTTCAAAAACGCCACCATCAAGCTGTTGGCACATTTATGTACAAAACAGATTAATTGTAATGCCTGCTACAAAGCACTCTTTGTGAAAATACAAACTCTAATACCAGAAAAGAACGGCAAGAGTGTCAACATCGTTACATAAGTTTGAAAGACACGTTTTTAAAAATTATCACAAACTGTTAGGACACAGAACTGAAACACTATCATATAGAATTTAAAGAAGCCCATTAATACTTTTGCTGAATATCTGTAATACTGCATATATCAGAAAAATGTTGACCCAGTAAGATAATCTAAAAAAAGGAAGCAAAACCCCAAATTAATTAAATAATACTACAGATGCATTATCATGCCACAGAGAACCCCAGTAATATCCCTACGTACTACAAGAACTTGTAAAATTATGGATGATGCGTGACTGGTCATTGTACAAAGATTGTTTCACTCGATAAATTTTTATTAGAAATGCACTTACACTGAGAAAAGATTTCACAATGGTCAAATCAGTGCACGATACTACCTAATTTTTATACACTGACAAAAATGTCTTGTCAGGCGACATCATTTTTTAAAAGACACTTCACAGCATTCTTGTAGCATTAGAAATAGTCAAGAGTCAAGGTTAAAACAAACACCAAATTTGGTCCAATAATAATACTGATTGCTTTTTTTATTATTATTATGCCTTTGATATAGGTACTTCTTATAAATGAATATGAATGGACATTTGGTTAAAATGACTTACTAGAAATAAAAACACAAATCTGCCACTACACTTAGAAAGGATACATCGTATAGTGGCCTCTACCCATACTTTTAAAAAACACTACAGGTAAACCAGCGTAGATTGGAAGGCTGCAAGCAAAGCTATTATATGAATGGAAGCCTTTTCAAATATATCATACACACTTGAGGGGTCGTTTACAGAGGTGCAATCCATTAAGCCTTTCTAAAGTAGGTAAAACAACTTCTGAGGGGTTTAGTGTGCTTATTCTGTACCACCTTCATGAAGGTAATTAACGTTCCACATTAGCATATTAAAGTTCCAATCCAGCCACTGCTAAAATCACAAAGAGATCCTTCTCCGAGATCTTCCACAGTCCTCAGGTCCATGAAAAGTGTCTCTATACTAAACTTCAAAAGGTAAGCTTGGTGTCACAATCTTAAAAAGGCAACTTGTCATGCATTAGCGTCACTGTTTCTACATGCTCACAACAGAAACTTGAGGAATCGGAGGGAAATACCTCTTCAATACATCAAAACAAACAAACAAACAAACAAAAAATACAATGTTAACAAAGATAAGAAGCACTTTTTTTTTTTAAACCTACTCTTACAAATTTAGAAATTGCACCTTAGATTGATGAAAACCTTAACCAGGGCCGATAGTAATGTGGCCACTGATGCTCAGACAAGATTTCCGTATTTCAAGAAGCATTATCATGATAGCTCTGTCTATTGTTGATTATGTACAATGGTCCCTTTGAAGGTTACCTGTAGTTAAACTAGTTACCAAAATGAAAACTAAACAGTATAAAAAGCTATTTTTTTTTCAAAACTAAGAAATAATGCAAAAGGTGTTATGTATAACCCATGGGAAGTGGTTAGAAATCAAATAAATCTCTGTGTTTGACACTGTTAGTATCGTTGATTCTAAGAATTGTTAAATGAGTTTGAGGAATTTTAAAAAGAAAAAGGCTGGATAGGAGCTTGTAGAAGAGATCTGACTACACTAATTTAACAAATTTGGACATTAAAGTGCTAGACAACAAAGAATTGTAGTCAGGTGATTCATAAGTCACCCTCCATATCATTGATGAGAAGCACTTTCCTTTTTTTCTTCAGAAGATTGGACGGTTGGATGGCCCTTCATTGAACACCAATGCATCTGAACGGGAGGAGGCTGGGAGGGATTCCTCTATGTGTACGCGTTGAGCCGCTCTTTGGAGCGAGTGGAGTGGATGTCATGCAGCTCCTGCTCTTCCTTGGACTTGATGTCCTCATACTTCTGCATCCGGCAGGCGTCCTTCACATACGCCCAGTTGGCAGACAGAACCATAAGGTAATGAACCTAAACACAGACAAAAATAATTTACATGGAACGTCTGCTGTCTTCACTGCACCTTGCTACTGGGAAAGAAACATTCAAATTGTACACTTATGTAAGGTATGTTCAATAATAAAAATGGAACCAAAATTTCTGGGGGAAAAGCAATGATATCAATACAATACATTTCTTGCTCACTCCTCCAACTATAAGGCAACGTTTTAGCTCTCTTTTTTTCTCTATCTCTTTTTCTTAGATATTTTTTTCCAACCCTGAAGTAGCCAAGACTGATTCTTAATCTTTATGTAATGTTTCCTGTCCATTTGCCCTCATCTGCCCAAAATATAAAACTATACATTTCATGTCCATGGATCTATGGTGTCTGACCCAACACCGCAAATAGTCTTGCATACAGCTTGCATTGAGTCAACTTGAATTAAGGGGAGGACACACCGTCCCACTTGTGCAATACATAGAAGGATCAAGGAAACTCCAAAACAAACCTCTGGATTTAATTATCTAGTTAGTTTTCCATACCGTGAGCTTTGCAGTTCCCTTTAAAGATTTTATTTATTCATTTTAGAGAAGGGGGGAGAGAGAGGAGGGGGAGGAGCAGGAAGCATCAACTCCCATATGTGCCTTGACTGGGCAAGCCCAGGGTTTCGAACTGGCGACCTCAGCGTTTCAGGCCGACGCTTTATCTACTGCGCCACCCCAGGTCAGGCTGCAGTTCCCTTTAGACTCAACCTACATTTGAGCAAGTGTTGCATCATATGGATTTTCTAGACATTCATAATATATTACATATTTATAGATGTTCATAATAGCTGAAATAGTGCCATAATAAAAAAAAAAAGGAGGCTCCTGATTTGTCCGAAGTAATGAAGTTACTCAAGTAACAAAGGCCCTGATTTGACATGAATCAACTCAGCCATAAAATCACTCACTTGTTTTCTTTCTTACCCACCCCACTGGCCCACAGGAGATAAAGCAATTTTCCGAGTGATAAATTTAGATAGATAAATAGGAAAGGGAAACCAATTTGTCAGTTATTTACTTTCTCTAAATATGAAGGAGGAGCAATACTTTTATTTTTATTTTTTTTATCTCTAATTTAGTAAAATAGAACACTAAAAGTTTGATCAGTCAAGAAGACACTGAAAGGCAGGAGGTGAGTTGGTTCTAAAGAAGTCCAGATGGACAGAAGGAATGCAAAGTCAACCTTACATGGCGGCTATTGTGGTATGCTGTACTAACTGATAGAGAGAAGAAAAAATAACAAGTAATTTTGGCAGAGCAATGCAGGAGAAAGATGCATCCCCATAAGCATAAGTTATTTTCAGAAATGTTCCATTTCCTCTGAAATTTCGCATTTTGGTTAATGGACATTGTAAGCCCCACGTAGGCAGGGGCATTTTCATAGTGAAAATGCAATAAGCCTTATACACATGGCCACCTTTATTTAGTATTGTTGTGGTTGCTATGAAAGTATCACGTGCTGTGGAGAGTAGACCCTCAGAATATTCGGCATGTGAACAAAGGATGCATTTTCAGATGTTCGGAAACTTTCCTTTTCAAGTCTGGGGAAATATGGCCCCTACATTATTATGAAATATGTATGTCTTCATATCTGAACTCCAATGTCACTCTAGTTCAGACACAGGCATTTCCTGGTTGATCTTCAGACGTCTCCTCTGGTCTTGGGGGACACAAGCTGCCAGGCTCGCCACTGTCCCTCAGCAGGTAACCATGGCCACTGGAACCTGGTACAATGCCAAGACGGCTAATTTTGTCGTATATAGCACGTCCTCCTATCACCTCTAAGAAATAATGCAGTGGAACACATGTTAATTTTAGCACAATTCTAATAAACCTTGCCTTATATTACAGAGGATGTTTTATTGATAAATAGTTTGGTCGACTAGAATTCACCTCAGTTTTCTCATCTATCATAGGGCAATGACAAAGGTAGCTATATGGTGAGTGTTGAATGAGACTGTCATGGGGTTAATGACAGGTGCTATCTTGTGAGTATTGAATGTATTCACATATGTAAAGCACTTGATAGTGCTTTCAACAGAGAAAGTTTTAAGGAAATATTAGCTAATAGCAGTCCTATTGGGAGTAGCAGTAGCAGTAGTTATACGATGCCTGTCTCCTAAGACGTAAACTTTTACCAGAGCTAATAAATTGGAAATACTGATGCAAATCAGTATTTAGATTTTATATATTTCTTAAGGGATTTATGCTTTGCATATATTTACATATCCAGGAAGTATACTTGGTACTTAAAAAAAGTCTTCAAAACTCTTGCTGTTTGAAATAGAATTTGTTTATAATTTGATATCAAAAGTTATACAAAGCATAGACTCCTTAAGAAATACATAGCATTGGCCCTGGCCAAGTAGTTCAGTTGGTTGGAATGTTGTCCCGATACACCAAGGTTGTGGGTTCGATCCCCAGTCAGGGCACATATAATCAGCCAAGGAATGCATAAATAAGTGAAACAACAAATCATGTTACTCTCTCCCTCTCTCTCACTCCCTTCCTCTTTTTCTCTCAAATCAATGAATCAATCAATGAATCAATAAAAAGAAACACAGTATCTAAATTTCTATTATTTTAAAACCTTTTGATGATAGAATCATTGCAGAGTAGGCATTGTTAAAGAAATTTAAATAACAGTATTTGTTTAAACTGGACTATCCACTAATGTATGCCTGAAGGCATGCATGTTTACATGAAATTTCACATGCATATAGATGTTGCAGATGCAAACAGAGCTTTATTACACACCTCTTTGCCAAAAAAAGTACTTCATAGACCTCTTGTACATTGGTGGATAGTGCTTGAACATCCACATCCCAAAAAATTATCCCTCACACAGGGATGTGTGTGTGTGATCACGAATGAAAAGGTCTTTCCTCTTATCTCTCAGCAAAATCGTGCATGTTGGGAGCATAACTGCACAGACCACGTGGTGCTTCCCCAGGGTGCATTTTAGCTTTGAGTTTAGGGGAAGAGCATAAAGGCTTCACTTATTGTTTTGTTGTGGTTCCTCCAATGACTCAGCCAACATGAGTTTACTGAGCATCTCATATTCTGAAATGAAATTCCTATCAGAGGTTCTACATCTAAATCTAAAATGTTGGACAATTAATATAATATAAAATTCAGAAAATATCTGAAAACTCACTTTGGGACTGATATATAATAGTTGGTTTTATTAGTTATTTGAAAAAATCATTTTTAATAAAACTGAATCAGATCTTAACACCAAAGTGAGCATGCAGTCACCAAAAATAACTGGTCTAAAATGGCTCTTTAGCACGGTCTCAACATTTTCTTTTTCTTTTTTTTTTCTTTTAGTGACAGAGAGAGGGGCAGACAGACAAGAAGAGAGAGAGATGAGAAGCATCAACTCGTAGTAGCGGTTCCTTAGTTGTTCATTGATTGCTTTCTCATATGTACCTTGACTGGGGGGCTACAGCAGACTGAGTCACCCCTTGCTCAAGCCAGCGACCATGGGGTCATGTCTATGATCCCAAGCTCTAGCTGACAACCCTGTGCTCAAGCTGGTGAGTCTACACTCAAGCTGGCGACCTCGTGGTTTCAAGCCTGGGTCCTCAGCATCCGAGGCCAATGCTCTTTCCACTGCACCACTGCCTGGTCAGGTGTCTCAACATTCTTATTTTTAGTCTTTGACAAGAGAGCAAACAATCTTGTTTTTAAAAAGATGTGCCTTTCATCAACACATGTGCTTGCACCACAGGAAAATAAGTAAATACATTCTAATCAATTCATCATTTTTGCATCTTGGATTGGCTATAACCTTGGTGAGGTTACTAGGAACCTTCTAGATTTCCACAGTATTTATATTCAAGGACACAAAACAAGACTGAAGGCCATGATTGCAAAAGTTATTACTAATGCTCCGAGTATGTGCTCATGGTTGGCAGTGGGTACCTGGTGAGCGATCTGGACTTCGTGGCGAGTTATAGAGTAGAGAACCTGGAGCATGGTCTGTCCTCCACACTCACTAAAAAGCCTGACTTTAAGGACCTATGAATATTTCTGAAGAAAATTAGATATAGAAGTCATGACATAAAACTACCAAAATTTACTTTAAGCATATCAATCCTTTTTTCATAAGTGACTCAATGGCTTTTTATTCTTATTTCAGGAGGTGAAAATCAAGGAACCTATTACATTCCTTAGACTATCGTGTTGACACATTCATAGACACTACAGGGGTGATATTTATGTGTATAGTAACCTGATAGCTACATGCTGGTACATTTCTTATTTTTGTCAATGTTACCATAGTATTGAATGTTGTAATTCTTAAACTGATGATCAAATATTACCTCCGTTGCAATGATAATCCTTCTTCAGTTTACGCCTTAATTTTCACTCATTTACCTACCCTGCGTTCCCCTTCTCCCCCTTCCCATTTTTTTTACTGATAGTAAAATAAATGAGTCACAAGGACTTCAGACATTGAGAGATGCATGGCCATCTCTGCAAGCAAATACCTCTGTAATTCAAATCAAAAAGCCGAGCCCGGGGGCTCCGAGGTCTTACCATGGCCACGACCGCTGCCCCAGCTCCAGCCAGCGCCACGATGAACAGGTGGAAGGTCATGTTCAGCTGCAGAGGAAACCACAGAACCGATACGTGTGTCAAGGTGTCAAACACAAGAGAGATGGGGCCTGCCTGCGGCTTCTGGTGAGTCAGAGCTCCGAACATCTTCAACAGAAGTGAGTCTGGGAGAACCCACTCTCCCCAGAAACCTTCCCCCAGCCAAACGTTTACATCTTTGCCATAGCCTCGTGTTAATATGATTTCCTTACAAAGATGACATCATGATTCACAACGATGTTGGTTGTCAGTAATATATCAACAGCAGGCTGCGCTATCTCTTTTTAAAATAAAACTATAATTTCTGACCATGCATTAAAATGATGGTTTCTAGAACAAAGTTAAAATATAAAATATCTATTACAGTTTTTATTGAAATACACACAGCATCTCATTCGTGTTCATCGTCTTGTCCCCCTACATAGTAGCATCACAGCCAGAAAAATGGCCTCTGAGAGAATGAGGGGAACACTGAATGGAGAATTGATCCCATCCATCCTCTTCAAACAGCAAAATGAAGCAAAAAATTCCTGGCACAACTGAAGGCTGTAAAAGTACTCACCTCAGTGGATTCACACATCCTCAGGAAGTTCTCAGAGATGGTGCAAATTTTCTTTTCCTCGATAATCGTCACAATCCCTACAAACGTGCAGAAAAGCAAGGGTGCACATTAGACATGTTTGCAAGAGCCCAGAGGGGGGAAATGAAACTATTATGGATAAAAATTAAGCAAGTTCTATTTTATGTGATATTATAATAGAAAAATTCTTCCTTGGCTTTCATTACTGGAGAATAATTATGAGTCGAGTTATAAGCAGAAGATCCAATCTCTTTAGCCCTCAGGCGATGTCAAACATTTTCAATCTGAATTCACTGGGTCTGGCAGCAGGCCCACAGGGTCAGCTGTAGCCAGCTCGCTGGCTTGGCCCGTTAATGCAATGCTGTAGGCATTGCGGTTGTCTTGATAGCTAAGCCCCGGACTGTGAAGTCTGGGTCTCAATTTATTCTGCTGTTACAAAGCTTCTGTGAGTCTATAAAAGCACATTGCCCAAAGGAGACATGTCTCTGCCAACATTGGAACTGGTGCTATTAGTACGGGGGAATAAAAAGCTGTAATCTCACTCAATTTACCCTTGGTCCAGTTGGTTTATGGACCAACTGCCTCAGGGTCACTTGGAGCAATTATGAAAAGGATGTGTCTCTGGACTCCAACAGAGAACTGTGGAATCAGGACCAGAGGCGGGGCACAGGGTGCCAGGACCAGAGGCGGGGCATGGGGTGCCAGGATCAGAGGCGGGGTGCGGGGCGCGGGGACCAGAGGCGGGGCGCGGGGTGCTGGGACCAGAGGTGGGGCACGGGCTGCCGGGACCAGAGGGGGGGTGCGGGGCGCGGGGACCAGAGGCGGGGCGCGGGGTGCCAGGACCAGAGGCGGGGTGTGGGGCGCGGGGACCAGAGGCGGGGCGCAGGGTGCCAGGACCAGAGGCGGGGTGCGGGGCGCGGGGACCAGAGGCGGGGCACGGGCTGCCGGGACCAGAGGCGGGGCGCGGGACCAGAGGGGGGTGCGGGTTACCGGGACCAGAGGCGGGGCGCGGGGTGCGGGGACCAGAGGCGGGGCGCGGGGTGCGGGGACCAGAGGCGGGGCGCGGGGTGCCGGGACCAGAGGCGGGGTGCCGGGACCAGAGGCGGGGTGTGGGGTGCCGGGACCAGAAGCGGGGTGCGGGGTGCCGGGACTACTGCATCGGAAACGAGCCCACCGGTGATGCCCGGCCCCAGATCTCACTCTAGAGAAATGATCACAGGCATCCTAAAATGGGTCATTAGTTTCGTTTTCAGAACTGCGGAAGTGTTCGACACAAATATATATATACAAGGAAGAAAAACAATGACAGGTTCTGGGCATAGCAATACCTAAGTTTTTAGCACTTGCTGCCCTTTGTTTAGTTTTGTTTTTTTTTTTTTTGTCCTTTTTTTAAAATTAATTATTATTTTTTTTTTTTACGGAGACAGAGAGTGAGTCAGAGAGAGTGATAGACAGGGACAGACAGACAGGAACGGAGAGAGATGAGAATCATCAGTTTTTTTGTTGTGACACCTTAGTTGTTCATTGATTGCTTTCTCATATGTGCCTTGACCACCGGCCTTCAGCAGAACGAGTAACCCCTTGCTGGAGCCAGCGACCTTGGGTTCAAGCTGGTGGGCTTTTGCTCAAACCGGATGAGCCCACACTCAAGCTGGCAACCTCGGGGTCTTGAACCCGGGTCCTCTGCATCCCAGTCCGACGCTCTATCCACTGCGCTACCACCTGGTCAGGCTTGTTTAGTTTTAATACTGCACATTTCCACCCATTCCGAGTCTGGGGTGCCACTCCCCCAAGGGAGCTGCTGCCATTGTGCTTTGCCAAAAGTTTGTTCAATTATTTCTGTTTAAAAGAATAATGTCCTTACAGTACATAGAATGAAGAGATCCTTGTCTGTGACCTTTGCTGTCTGTCCAGGTGGCCTATGACAGGGGGCGCAGGAGGAAGACCCACATAAGATTTGTCAAATAAACCATTGTGACTGAGGAAGGACATCTCCCTCCATCCTGATCTGTGACAGACGTCATTCATGTGGACTACACATTTTGTCATTCACATTTACAGCAAAAAGAGCATTGTCTAAGTTCATGATCTGCATGCAATTCCTTTCTTTCTTATTTCCCCTTAACCCCTTTTCGGTTAGACTTCGCCTCAACCCTCCACAGACGTTTTTCTTATGAAGTCACCAATGACCCACACCCTGTTCAGAGGAAAGGTGGATTCTCAGTTCTCCTGGTCAGCAGAGCAGGAGGCTGCTGATGGCCCTGTTCCTCCCTGCCCCCTTCCTGTGGTCTGCAGAATCTAGTCTGTGTCCCTGTCTTTCCGTCTCCGTTGGCTCCTCCTCCTCTTCTCCGGGACCTCCTTGCTGGCACGACCAGCCTCCATTGCAGTCCTCCGTCATCTTTCTCCCTTGGTGAGCTCACTGAGACTTGAGACTTTGGGTTTTAAATCTCATCCGCTCTTCCATGCTCGTAGCCAGCCCCGTGCCTCTCTCCTGAATCAAGATTCATCACCCCATTTCTTACTTGACAGCGCTAGTTAGATTTTCAATAAGCATCTAAAAATCAACATCTTCAAAACTGCACTTCTGACCTACCGCGGGGACTCCCTCTCTCATCTCATTGTATTGTTACACCCCCCCCACCCCCACCAGGGCCCCGCACTCTTGTTGATACAGACACATAAGGCAGCTTTGTGCCATAAATACCGCATGGCACAGATATATAGATTGCAAAAAATAGTTTGCAAATCTACGTTTCCATAACTGAAGCCATGACAACGAGCCTGTGTGTACACAATGCCCTGCGGTCCGAACCTGGAGCCTTGACTCGTTTGATCCCTATGTCTGTGAGTGGCTGAACTGGCTTACCGCCCCCTCCAATATTCAAATCTCCTAATTTTTCTAGCTAGTGAATACTTTTATATTTGCTGCTCACAAAAAGGAGGGGACCAGGGACCGTGCAGATACTCCAGTCCTTTCAACCTGTGGTAGAGTGCATGCCCACCAATGAAATAAAAGTCGGTTTTGCATCTCATCTGCATAATCGAGCAACTTTCTTTGACTCGTCATTTGCTTTTCTGATGTTCTTGTTTAATAAAAAAATCAAATGCTGCTTTTTTTATTGCTCCATATTCATTTTGAAATATCCCCTAATTTTTGTGAGCAGTATATTCGACTTAGGAGATATAGAAAATTTTTAGCATAAAGACGCAGAATGACATCTCTAGTATCCTAACGGCAAGGAACAAGTTAGGATCCTAGAAGCAAAGCCGCAGATTCAAGTGCAAGGGGTAGGGGGGAGGAGTGGGGACGACGAGAATTTCGTACATGAGACTTGCAGTCATAGGCTTTCTCTACAGCTTTTTTTTTTTTAATGTCATTTAAGCTAGTTAAATAGAAGAAATACATTTCTGGCTTTGCAAGAACTGAAATATGAAAAGATTCTGCCTGGCCTGTGGTGGTGCAGTGGATAGAGTGTCAACCTGGAACGCTGAGGTCGCTGGTTTGAAACCCTGGGCTTGTCTGGTCAAGGCACATATGGGAGTTGGTGCTTCCTGCTCCTCCTCCCTTCTCTCTCTCCTATCTTTAAAAATAAATTAAAAAAAAAAACTTCAGAGGAAATGGTGTGTGTATACGGCTACTATTATTTGTCAATTCTTATCGAGGAACTTGTAAGTCAGAGGTGGTGTTCGAAAGAATGAACAGATATTATGATATATGATCCACTGTAGGGTGATAGAGAGCTAAGTCTCCAACAGAAACCAGAAATGCTTAATTTTCATTGGCATTGTCAGTCTCAGGGATGATGAAACACCGAAGTACCCTCTTCCGGTCGCTCCTGGTCCTCCCAGCCCACTTCAAGCGCACAACGTGACACCTGGCCGCGCCCCTCTCTGGTGACCCTCCGCCTTGGACGGCCACTTCTCTCCTGCCGCTGTCACTTTGGAGGAGACTTCTGGCTGCACTGGTCCCAGCGGGGTCACTGAAGACCATCACCCAACTTTTAGGTCACTTGATTAGCAACCTTAATTCCACCTATACACGAATTCTGCTCAGCCATGGGAGCGAGCCTGCAGACACCTGCTCAGAAGGAATGGCCCGGGCAAGAGCAATACAGCCGAGAACTTGCTCATTCTTGGATTGTTGGGCAGACATGAATGTAGTTCAGAAACTAGCAATGACTCCCCCTATTCATGGTACACGTGTCTAGACTCTGCATGAACATAAAATGTCCTCTTGAACGATGCGAATTGAGGTCAGAAGTGCTGTTTACTTCTGGCTCCAGCTCCGTCCTCCGTTCCGTCTCGTGCAGGTGATGTGGTCTTCCTCGGTCAAGGTTGCCGCCTCTAGAAAAAGCATGGTGGGCCATCTCCATGATCTTGGTGTTTCTTAAACTTTATTTTATTTTACTTTTTTCTGTCATGGGGATATTTCTTCTTTCAAAAATGTGGAGTGTTCACACACAACGAGAGCTCAATAAATATTTGTTGGGAAGATGTGTGACTAAGTGAAATGAATTCTTACGGAGAAGGGCTTTATAGGAACCAGATAAAAGCAAGCAGCTCCTGCTGAAATGTCTGGGTCGGCTGGGCCAGAGGTGGGCATGGCTGAGAGGCTAAGAGAGGCTCCACCCACTCAGAACCCCTTTTTTTCCTAGGGTTGTTTCATCAAATCTCCAGGTTGTAAAGGTGCACCGTTTTAAATCCTGGATTCAGATGATACGCTGGGGATCGGTTTTAATATTTTATGAAACAAATTTACTGGAATAAGGACCTAATACATTTGGTATCATGAAATCACCTGTATGTGCCAGGGAAAGACAACAAACATTATTATAAAAGTATCAGAAATTAAAACTGGAAGGAAACGATTCCATGACCCATGTTGAGGTACGGGCTCTGCTTCCCGTGGAAAGGTGCGTGCTCGTTGCGTGCCCTGTGGGCAGAAGGCCGGGGAGGCGCGGTGGAGATGGAGCCGGCGTGTGACGCTCGGGCGCGGTGAGAGTTCCCCCTGGTAAGAGGACAGGTACCATCCAGAGGCTTATGAGACCGGTGTGCCAAGTGAGGCTTCATGGTGTGCTCTCACCTACTCAGTCACGACTGGATGGCGTTAGTCCATGTCACTCCGACTACTCTCCAGATTCAGGGGCAGTGGTTCCCCTCTATGCTGATGCCCCTTGATGATTACCTGGTTGTGTGTGTGCACTCAAAACCTCACATAGATGCACCTGCAGGGCAAATACATGCTATGCAGGCAGTAGACTTGTGTGTATCTCAGGAAAACAGAAGCCCTTGTAGCTGATGGAAAGGTTGCATGGCATCTGAAAAGTGCTTTCTTTTCCATGGCAGGAGAAAAGTTAAATTGGGAGGATTCTTGATACCTATGTTGCAAAAAGTGCTAAGGTTCAAGGGCAGCTCTAATCAAGCCAGGCTTTGCACGTAGCCTGAGGATGTCACACCCACTATTCGCACATGCTGTATTAGAAAATATTGCTTGTCTATCTGAAATTCCCACTCGACTGGGTGTCCTGTTTTTTTACCTGGCAACTCTCTCTCTCTCAGAGACTAGTGACATCTTTCTGATTTCAATTTTTCAGATCAGCAGGATAAAAGGAAGACACCGTGGGGGGGGGACGACCTGCGTCAGAGCTGTGGTTTTCCCGGCAGGCGGCTGCTCTCCTGTGACCTGCAGTGCAGGTGGCCGTTTCCTGTGTTCTCGTGGGACATGATTCCAAGGTTGAAATGTCCTCTGTGGAAGAGCTGTCTGTATCCTCTATCTCCTCACCAAAAACTTTATGTACCGAGCAGGTCACGCTGCCTTTCAGGGTGATCAGACAGAGGGGACCCGAGGACTTAAAGTGACAGATGGAGGCGGCAATGGAATGGTTACACTGTACAGCCTATCTGCAGTATCTCCGTGGAGACACGGGGTCAGCAGACACCAACTGGTGATGTGATTCCCACCCTCCTGAGACATGCAGCGACCTTATCAGGGAAAACCATCTACAGAGTTCCCAGGTGTGAACAGGCAAGATTTCAATAGCCATTCTGTGAAAAAGTAAACCACTGTGAACATGGTGGCATGTCTTGTATGGAATCTGTAGTGCCCATGTTTTTACAAATGGAGAAATAGAATTCTGAATAGGTCAGGTGAGATTGAACTTGACCTTCCCACATTCATAATTCAGCACCTGCTTCAACAGGGGAGGCAGCAGACTTGGAATTAGGGACACACAGTCGACAGCTAGCCAGCCTGGGGCTGAATCGTGTGGGTAGGCAGTTACCCCCATGGCCTCGGTTCTGTCATTTATAAAGAAAGAAATAATAGTGTCCCCCACATGGAATGACTGTGAGAACAAAACAAGTCAACATATATAAACCATTTAGAATAAGGTCTATAAGTCATAAGCCCATATACACATAGGAAACTATTATTATTATTTTTAGCTGTATCATTTATTTTATTTTTTTTTAAATTTTTTACAGAGACAGAGAGAGAGTCAGAGAGAGGGATAGATAGAGACAGACAGACAGAAATGAAGAGAGATGAGAAGCATCAATCATTAGTTTTCCATTGCGTATTGCAACACCTTAGTTGTTCATCGATTGCTTTCTCATATGTGCCTTGACCGCGGGCCTTCAGCAGACTGAGTAACCCCTTGCTCGAGCCAGTGACCTTGCGTCCAAGCTGGTAAGCTTTTTGTTCAAACCAGATGAGCCCGCGCTCAAGCTGGTGACTTCGGGGTCTCGAACCTGGGTCCTCAGCATCCCAGTCTGACGCTCTATCCACTGCGCCACCACCTGGTCAGGCTATTATTATTTTTAAGTGAGGCTTCATCCTTAAATATATAAAACCAACCAAAGAGGACTCCTGATTTATTTGATATTGTTTGATCTTGTTATTATTATTATTATTTGTATTTTTTTGAAGTGAGAAGCAGGGAGGCAGAGAGACTCCCACATGCACCCGACTGTGATCCACCCGGCATGCCCACTAAGGGGCGATGTTCTGCCCATCTGGGGTGCCTCTCCGCTGCAACTGGAGCCATTCTAGCACCTGAGGAGGAGGCCATGGAGGTGTTCTCAGCAACCGGGCCAACTTTTTTCCAATGGAGCCTGGGCTGTGGGAGGGGAAGAGAGAGATAAAGAGAAAGGAGAGGGGAAGAGTAGAGAAGCAGATGGACGCTTCTCCTGTGTGCCCTGGCCAGGAATTGAACCTGGGACTTCCACATGCCGGGGCCAATGCTCCTCCACTGAGCAAACTGGCCAGGGCCAGATCTTGTTATTATTAAATGATAAACACTTCTGCCCTGTTTCAGAGGATGATGAAGGACACACTGCGCATGTGATCTTTGCACTAGACCTCACGCATGTGTGATGGGTCACAGGACAGTGAACGCAGGACGCATGCATTACACTGAGTCTGGGCCATCACAGTCTGCACATTCATGTTGTGAGATGGACTTCCAATTAGTCTTAAATGCCTATTTATTCACAAGTTAAAAAGAATGGCTTAAAAGAGAATGAATACTCTGACAGCTTTATCTCTTTAGCAGAAAAAGTAATGTTAGTTTCAAGGTGGTTGGCAGTGTGTATATATATATATAAATATATAAATATATATATAATTTTTTTAAGTGAGAGAAAGAAGGAGGAGAGAGATGAGAAGCATCAACTCATAGTTGCATCTCTTTAGTTGTTCACTGATTGCTTGTCACACGTGCCTTGACTGGGGACAGGGGTGCTCAAGCCAAGTCAGTGACACCCTGCTTAAGCCAGCGACCTTGGGCTCAAGCCAGCGACCTTGAGCTCAAGCCAGCAACCATGAAATCCTGTCGATGATCCCACGCTCAAGCTGGCGACCTTGGGGGTTTTGAACCTGGGACCTCAGAGTCCCAGGTCGGCCCTCTATCTACTGCGCCACCACCGGTCAGGTGTGAGGCAGTGACTTAGTTAAAACACTGAGAAGTGTTGTTTTGACAGTTATAGCTCCACCTACCAAACTGACGGAGGTCCAAGCAGAGATTGGCGCCCTCCACCAAGGTGGCGTTCTTGCAGATGGTCCACAGGTTGAAGTACATGTACACGGGCAGCGAGGTGAAGGCCGTCACGCCCAGCCAGGCCAGCATGAAAATGTACGTCATGATGAGAAACTGCAACGGAGAAAAAGCAGAGAGAGAACACATGGAACCTCCCAGAACGGAAGGGAGTGTCTGCTGCCAAAGGGGCCCGGCGGAAGGGTCTCTGCGCTCCAGACAGAATGCTGGTCCGGCTGCCGCGTGGGAGGCAGGTGACCATGAGAAGCGAGGTGACTCAACCTGCGAGGAAGGCGGTCACGGCCGATGTTCTGCTGGACAAGGAATAACCCGTCTGCATCTCAGTGCCCGGTTCATTCTTGCATTCACCCTCAGAATCTCACCACATGGTCTTTAAACTCTGAGAAACATCAACTGGGGTATTTAGAGTGGACTGTGCAAAATGAGTCGAAACGACGTCAAGGTCAGGTTTCAACACGAGGCACATCCCTTCATCTTGTAGTCAAGTTACTTGACCATGCTTACGTAACATTACCAGTCTGAGGATGCACATGGCTTTTTAGTATGTAGTTATAATAGTGTAAATTCTCCTTTAATGATTTTTGTCAGCTGAAAATCTAAGCCTTTGATGTTTATGAATCTTACCTTTGCTACAGAGACAGTAAAATGTGATTTTTAAGTGTGAAAATGTTTTCCTTTATTTTCATCAGTGTTTTTAATATTGATAAAATATTTATATAAGAAAAGGCTGTTTGTGCGTCCCAGATAAAGTCGAATCAGAGACTCAGCCTCAGGTTAAGTGACTTCTTAGTTCGATCACAGTTTAGATGCTGAGTAAAAAGACAGAGGCACATATTGGTGGATGAATGAAGAGCTCACATAAGATAAATGTAATAATGTTTCCAATTACTTATCAATTGTTTAGTCCACATTACTTGGATTTAAAATAGCTTAAATAAATATATACCCTTAATATCTCGATTAACATTTGTGCTAATGACTGTATTCAGATATTCCTGGAAAAGAAGCTTAAGTCACATACACTGAAGTTAAGTACAGGTTCAAATCCACACATTGACCCAAACTGATGGTATTTCTTCATGCAAGTTATGTGTCACTGGATTTATAAGCATATTCCCTATGATCCAAAGAGTAATCAGTCATATGCAGTGTCCAGGTAAGTGATCACCAACCAGAAATAGAACATGATAGCAGATAGCCTCTTGGGAGTTACCACATCATTCCGTCCTGCGATGGCAACCAGACTCAGATACCAGAGGTTAAGATCCAGATTGTCCCCGAGAAGGAGCTCAGTGAGAAAATCACTACCGTGGCCGTTGTTCCACCACCACGTCTGCACCTGGTTTTTCTCGTCCGAACCCCGTGTCAGGAAGGGTTCAGCCTTCTCCGCCTGACCTTATGGCTAGCAGGTTGTCTGTCAGCTGACTCAGGGAAAGAGCTGGAGTAAATATATTTCTATGGCTATTTATTCTTTTAATAGAATTAGTAGTTTATCTCACTTTTAGAATTGCTCAACAATTACTTAATGAGGACCTCATATGTGTGTAGGTGTATGGTAGGATGTCAGCAACAGAGACCAATAAACACTTCCTCCTTACTTTCCTCATCAGGAGAGAAACATTCCCCACGCGGAGATCCAGTAGACAAGGTCCGGCCTGGAAACACACCTGACTGTCTATGGTAAACATTCTGTTTGACTCCGCCCAGAGAGAAAGGGAAATACATCTTGGGTGGTCTTTGTTCTTTCTCCCTTCTGGACGTGGGAGGAAGCTTGCTGGGCAGTGTGGCCTGGCCCACCATCTCAGAGCCTTCCTCATGCACCATGTCTAGGTGACAAGGGTCCGCTAAGCTGTAAAGTATCGATAAGTGTATTGCAAGCCTCAGGATTGACCCACTTCTGCCATCATTCACCTGCATGATGTCAGGCACATCCTTTTCCATTCTTTGCCACATGATGCCGATCTAAGAGGGTAGGTAGGGATGGAATGACTGATTTATCAAGAGCTGACAGGCCACCTAGTTACTGTGCCCCTGACCTAAATGCCATATTTGCTTAGCAAAAAGGGGGCCTGACAGAATATTGATTTAAATGCGCAGGCATTTGAGTGAGGTTGAGTCTTAGGTGCTCTTCATGCGTCCACACCTGCCTTTGTCAAAGGAGAACGCTGCTCAGTTGATCTCTCCTGAGGGCAGGGAGGCTGGAGTGAACGACCTGTCACGTGACAGGCATCTAGCACAGACCCCGGTGCAGGAGACGCACAGATCAAACATTAGTTGTTCTTATTCTAGTTAGTATTCTCTGGTTTCTACGACCATCACCCAAATACATGGTTTGCCTGAAGGATAGAACTCTACAGAATAAGGAACTCGGATTTCATTTCACGTTTGGAGAAAATAAAAATAAAAAAATGAAACGTTCTTGAGTGTGGGAAAGTTATTCAGAGGGTACTGCCTCTCAAGGAGAAAGGCTCTAGGTTTGGAAACCATCCCAAAGCCGAAAAAATCTTGTTAATAGAACCTCTTGGAGGGAAACGCTCTCTTTATTAAAATTTTCATTATGTGTAATTACAGATCCCAAGGCCAATTTATAGTCTCAAGAACAACAACAGGATATGGCAGCTCAGAGCACATTCCTTGGGGGGAAAAGCAGCTGGAAGTCTAAGGCAGAGTAACCAGCATGCTGTTCGCTAGGTCCCTTCTATCTTTTTTTTTTTTTCAAAGCTGCTTTGGAAGGTGCTGGAAAATGGGACTTATAATTCAGTAGGTTGAGTACACTGAACACTTGGAACCATGTTGCTGCTCCTTATACGGCAAGGACACGGCTTCGGAACTCATGGGCCTGACTCAGATCTGCTGTCTGTAACGTTATAGCAAACCCAGAGAGCTGTGCATCCTCCGGCCAATCTTTTGCAGCGAGAAAATATATATTTCCATTACTAGAAATGCATACGTTTTGTTCTAAGAAAGCTACGCAAGACTTTGCTTTTGAATTTAAGGTACAAACCAGTTAAGAGTTCAGGAGGTAGCAGGTCACATTCCCTAACAGCCACATGGAACAAGCTGAAAATACAACTCTGTCTTCCTATTTTATGTTTTTATCTTAGAATCTGGTCATTACGAAGACTGAAGAATTGATCGAGTGTCATCCTGGGTAGAAACATTTCTATACGTAATAAAATAACTCGTAGTTCTCACAAGCTTATTCCTGCTTTTCCTCACCAATAATATGAGATATATAGCCTGTCGTCTCAGCATTGAATAAATAAATAAGCTACTCTATTAATTGAGGTACAATATAATTGACATAGAACACTATGTTAGTCTCATGTATACAAATGAACTGATTCATTGATATGGGACAGGAGGAAGTGCCACAAAGTGATAGGGACGGAGCACCTGACTTTTAATTAGTATCCAGTTCATCTTATCATCACATCATTATTTTATTACCATTTCATCGGAACATGCAGACAACTGTCACAGTAAGCATCTTGTCATCATACCTCTTCAGGTGCATGCGCTACGCCCACATGTTAGCATCTGACACAACAAAATTGCTAGAAATTATTTTTTAGTACTTCAAATGAACAAAAGAAAAAACCAACATGCAGTTGCTGTTTTGATCTCAATGTGGACATCCCAGTCATCGTTAGAAGTTTAGCAGGGCGGTTGGAAAATAGAACCGCAGGAGGCGAGGTTTGCCAATTTGGGGGAGAAGGACGGGGCGTCTAACTTGAGAGCGACTTGCAAAAGGCAATTGGTTTTTCATCTGAATTCTTATCAATTCAGACTTGATGTCTAAGAAATTCACAGTTCCTTGAGCTATACAGGTCCTGTGGCAACTTTAGCAGATGCACATGGGACAGGTAAAAACGACACCTGAGAGGTCGGTCACATGAATGAGAAGCAGCCACCTGATTCTGATGCCATGGGTCCCTGAGTCCACGCACTACCTGACCGCTGAAAAAATATGTGACATAGGGAATGGAGTATTATGATACAATAGACACATTCCCATAAGAAAACATGTTAGTCAAGGACGGAAGCTTCAAGGTTTCCTTACAGGAAAATAATTCTGCCTAAAATGCAAAAGTACATTCACCCACATCACTCTAAGCTTTTGCCACTGTTGTGCTTTAATAAAAGTACATAGGTTGTCTGCATTAGCTCTAGAGTTTGACAAATTGATTTATCATTAGCCATCATTCCAGTAAGGATTTAAAAGCTGAATAAGTACAATAGCATAATTCTTAACTTACATCACTGCTACATAGATATTAGATGATACAGTCCCCCCCCCCCCGCCCCAATTTAAGGCAAAATACCCAGGCATGTATTTAAGGAGAAGAGACACATGCATTGTCTACAAATTACAGATGGATTTTTCTATTACCGGAATTTTTAAATGTTTTGTATCGAAAGCTTAAAGCTCTTTGGAGGAAAAAAAAAATTATAAGCAATCAACAGGTTGGCTGTCTCTAAAATAAAACAAGTTGTATTGCATGGGATGTGAGAAATCTGAAACTAAATTTTCACGTGGAATAATCTCCATTTAGAAAATAATACTGCGAGTTAAGGTAGTGATCACAGGAAGGAGTGCGACCGTGTTTAAAGAATACTACACTTCTTGACAGATGAAGACTGCCACCTGAGTGCGCTTGAAATAAACTGACACCGAACACTGGACGTAGACAGACAACCTACCCAGGCGCTCACGCATCGGCCGCAAGCGGTGATTTTGAAGTCCCCATAGAGGTCTTTGATGGCGCCGGTGGTGAAGAAACCCTCCACCATCAGCAGAATGCCGTACACGAAGAAGGCCGCTGCGATGCCGTAGATCACGTACTTGAAGATGTCGATCCTGGGGAGAGGGGACACAGGGACTGATCTCAGTACCTCTTCACAGCTGGAATGAAGTCTCAAGGGCTCACAGCTCCTTGGGAACGAAAGCTGTGGAATGTGCACGTTCATAATGCAGGCTGGTTGTGGAAACCTTTCTGCTCTACACGTCTAATGTCCTGCTACTTCAGAATCTGTCGACGAGGGTTTGTCATGTCTGCAGGCCTCTTTCTCGTTCCTTCCCATCCCCCCTCCCTGGTTCCCACCAAGGCAGTCTCGGGTAAGCAGTGAATTACATTTCTAAAGGAGCTTGTTTAAATTCATTTGGTTAGTAGGGTAGTCAGCATATGGTTTCTCTAATTATGACAAATATCTAAATATTGTATGGGAACCCCTACCCCCAAATCACACAGTCATCACTTTGTGGCCTCTAGAAGCAGACTGGTTGCATAGCATGTGCAGAGGCCCCCGGCTCTAGGCGTTCTGCAGTCTGGGTGACCATGTGAGAGGGTTGCTCTTTATTTCACACCATCGAGCTTGACTTTTGCTCTCTCTCCTCATTCACTAGAGTGAGTGGAGTAGGTAGGGGGAAGCAAACGATAAAGAAAGCCTGTTCATTTTATACAAGGAGGGACACGGAGTGCAAAGCTCTTTCATGCTCATGGAGGCTTACAAACTCTGGGCGCTATGACAATGTTTTTCTTTTGAAGAATAGCAAACGTGAATCTGTTGCATATAGAAACAGTGAGAAGAGCTGGCTAACACTCAGTGTACCAGAGCAGTTGTTTAACGGCTGCTTTCTGCTGTCTAAAAAAATCTAAATATTGCACAATTCTGTTTGTCCAGGGCAATGAGGCAGATGTGAATTGTGTGAGCCCCTCATGCATGTCAAGAAATCTGAGGCGTGATCAGGCGGTGGTACAGTGGATAGAACATCGGACTGGGATGTGGAGGACCCAGGTTTGAAACCCCTAGGTCGCCGGCTTGAGCATGGGCTTATCTGGTTTGAGCAAGGCTCACTGGCTTGAGCAAGGGGTCACTAGGTCTGCTGTAGTCCCCCGGTCAAGGCACATATGAGAAAGCAATCAATGAACAACTAAGGTGATGCAAGGAAGAATTGATGCTTCTCATCTCTCTCCCTTCCTGTTTGTCTGTCCCTCTCTCTGTGTTAAAAAAGAAAGAAAGAAAGAAAGAAAGAAAGAAAGAAAGAAAGAAAGAAAGAAAGAAAAAAGAAAAAATAAATCTGAGAATTTCAAGTTACAGGTCTAATTTGACATCACAAACACTTTGAAGAGCTTGGTTTAATGGGACTTTCCATAAAATTTCCAGGTTAAAATGACATATTTTAAAATATCTTTTAATTTTTACTGGGAAATAATTTTAAACCTACAAAAAAAGTTTCAGAAAATGCATAGTGAAAAAACAAAACTGCACACCCTTTATCTATTTTATATTTTACCTCACTTTATTGTTTTCTTTTCTCTCTTTCTCTCTGGATAATTATATCTGAACATAGAAAAATTCTCCACAGTACATTTCTCTGAACTATTTCAAGAAAAATAATATCGATACGATACTTTTGTCAGATTTATTATTTGTGTTTCAATTTTATCAGTTGGACTGACTGAGTGATGGACTTTATAGCATCCCCCTCCCAACATGGGATCCAATATGGCGTAAGTACTGCGCACACTTGTCCTGTCTCTTTAGTGTCCCTTAATCCAGAACACTTCCTCAGCCAGTCTTTGTCTTTACAACATTCATGTTGTTCAGGGATACAATCCCACGTCCTCCTTATTAAATAGAATGGTTTTTTGTTTGGATTTGTCTGATATTTCCCTACGATGAGGTTTGGATGACTCATTCTTGGTCAGAATATCATATCATATGAGGATATTTATAGCTTCATATTCATTTTGAAATATCCCCTCATTTTTGTGAGCAGTATATATTATATATATACTAACATGATATATATACTATATATATATAGTATATATATATAATATTCTGTTCATCTTCCCTCAGTTGTGCTGCTGACTTTGATCAAGTCAAGAGGAGGTCTGAGCTTCTCTTTCTCAGAACTCCCTGATCTCGTTTCTCGTAACGGTACCTGTGATCTTTAGGGCCCACCCAAAAAGCCCTCTATAAGCTTTTCCCCTCAAGATGTTTAACTTACTCCCAAGTATCCCATATAAGGTAGCCTTCACTCTTTTCCATATAAGGCAGTATTAACTGGTTTCAGGGATTAGGAAGCGAATACATTTGGAGAAAAGCATTGTTTAACTTACCCCAGTAACCAAAGCTGTTTTTTGCCCTTTCAACATGTGTTGCCTATAAAAACTTTTTATGAGCACGAAAATATTATAAACTTTTAGAGATACATCTGCAAAGGAAACGTGTCTGGATGATTCTTTTTGGGGCACTTACAATCCCCACCTCTTTACTGTGAGAAGATTCCAGGTGAGCAAAAGCAGCCACGTGGAACGCTGGTACACAGAGGAGTGAAAAGAAAAGCATCTTTCCAGGTCAAAGAAGGAACCGAAGTCCATTTCCATAAGACCGAAAATACCTCACACACACACAACTTCACATAACCACACACACACACAGCCACACACACAACCTCACACACACAGGCACACACAAAACCTCACATACACATCACCTCACACACACACAGCCACTCACACAACCTCACATACATACAACCTCACACACACACCACCTCACACATACACAGCCACACAGACAACCTCACACACACAAGCACACATACAACCTCACACACACAGCCACACACACAACCTCACACACACACAGCCACCCACACAACCTCACATACATACAACCTCACACACACACCTCACAAACACAACCACACACACCACCTCACACATACACAGCCACACACACAACCTCACACACAGGCACACATACAACCTCACACACACAGCCACACACACAATCTCACATACACACAGCCACACAGACAACCTCACACACACACACACAAAAGACACACATACAACCTCACACACACACAACTACACACACAACCACACACTAAAGCTTACATAAAATTTTTTACTGATTGTTTTTACTTCAATCTATAAGTCATGTTGATAAAACTGTCATTTCTTAATAATTTTTTAAGAAACAGGAAGAGATAAATGTTTTCATATATATAAATATCACAACCCTAGACCCAGAATATTACTCAATGGGACATTCCCACTAACGTAGGGACAAGGAAAAGAAAGATAATGTCTACTTCTATGTAACACTGTTTGGGGCGTATCTGCCAATTTAATTAGATTAGAGAAAATAATCAGCAACAGAGAATTGGAAAAGAAATACAAAATTAGCTCTATTTGCAGATGATGTGAGGTGTACCTGGGAAATCCTAGAAAATCCGTGATAAAACTAATTCAAATAAGAAAAATCAACAATGTAGTATGATATAATATTTGCATGTAAAAATGCATTTGTATAGACAAATAATACCCAGTTAGAAGATATGCTGGGAGAGAAAAAACTGACTTTCCTCTGGAAGAGGGATGGCTGGCTCACAGGGCAACAACTCTATGTTGAATATTTTGAGGACCCTCCAAACTGTTTTCCAGACCAGCTGCAACATTTTACATTCCCAGCAACAGAGCACAGCGTTCCAAATTCTCCAGGATTCTTGTTTTGGGGGGTGAGGTGGAGGGAGTTGTTTTCTGTTTTTATGGAAGGACATCCTGAGTGGTGGGAGGTGCTCTCTCACTCTGGTTCTCGTTTACATTTCCTGCTAAAGAGAGACACTGAGCAGCTTTTCCTGTACCTGTGTGCCACGTGTGTGGTCAGTCCTTGGCCACTTGTGACTCGGGTTATTTAGTTGCTGTGGTTTTTGCTGTTGAGTCATAGGAATTGCTTATAAGTGTTGGCTCTGAGTCCCTTACTGGATCTGTGGTCTGCAAATATTTTCTCCCGTTCTGCCTCTTGCCCTGTCATTCTCCTCGCTGCACAGAGCTTTTGTGTTTGAGGTGGTTTCCCCTGTCTGTTCCTGCTTTCGCTGCCTGAGCTTCTGGGTCCCTAACTGAGAAATCATCACCAGCACCAATACTGACAAGTCTCTCCTCCTCTGTTTTCTTCTAGGAATCTTACAGTTGCAGGTCTTACATTTACTTCTGTAACCCATTTTGAGTTGATTTTTAGGAATAGTGTAAGAGGAAGATCCAGTTTCATTTGTTAGCAAGTGAATATTCATTTTCTTCAAAATGATTTGCTAAAGATAGTGTAGTCTTGAAACCTTGTTGAGAATCATTTCACTGTACATACAAGGGTTTAATTCTGGGCTCCCTTTTGGTCCATTAGACTACCTGTCTGTGTATATGTCAGTACTATGTTGCTTTGATTACTGTAGCTCTGTAATATGTTTTAAAATCAGGACATGTATGGTCTCGAGCAATATTCATCTTTTTCAAGGTTATTTTTGCTATTTGGGTTCCATATGAATTTTAGGACTACTTTGACCATATTCATAAAAAAAAAGCATTGGAATTTTGATAAGGATTACATTTCATTTGTAAATTGCTTTGTGTACTATGGAGATCTTAACAATATAATTTCTTCCAATCCATGAACACGAGATGTCATTCTATTTATGTTTTGTTTGCTTCTTTAATTTATTTCCACAACATTTTATAGTTTTCAGCACACAGATCTTTCACCTTCTTGTTTAAGTTTATTTCTCGGTCTTTTATGATTTTTGATTTTTGATTGTCAATGGGATGGCATTTTTAAGAATTCAGAGTCCTCAGATTTGTTAAGACCTGTGTAGTTGAGAAGACTGTGGTTCCCGCTGCTGGTGGGTGGGGTGTTTGAATGTGCCTGTTCGGATCCCTTGTAATCGAGTGTTGCTCAGGTGCCCTGTTTCCTAATTACTCTCTGTCTGGACCCTCTGCCGGAGCTCCTGTCACTGCTGGGACAGAAAGTAGGTACGGAAGCTGGGCTACTACTGCGATGCGGTCTGTTTCTCCCGTAGGTCTGCCCAGGTTTGTTTCGAGAGCTTAGGTGCTCTGACGTAAGGTGTACCCTATTTCTAATCGGTATATATTCCTGGTCAATCGACCCACCTGTTATTATGTAAAGTTCTTCCTTGTCTCTTTTGTCAGTTGTTTTACTTAAAGTCTATTTTGTTAAATATAAATATAAGTATGGCTACTTCTGTTCTCTTCTGGTTACCAGTCGTGTGGAAGCTTTTTTCATCCTTTAACTACGTGTGCCTTTAAATCTAAAGAGATTCTCCTATATACCACATGTAGTTGAATCTTGTTTTTATAATATTTCAATTATAATATACCTGACATTGTCTTGCTGGCTTGAATCCCTCTATTTTATCACAAAAGTACTTTCTCTTTTTTTTTTTTTTTGCATTTTTCTGAAGCTAGAAACAGGGAGAGACAGTCAGACAGACTCCCGCATGCGCCCGACCGGGATCCACCCGGCACACCCACCAGGGGGCGATGCTCTGCCCACCAGGGGGCGATGCTCTGCCCATCCTGGGCGTCGCCATGTTGCGACCCTCCTGGGTGTCGCCATGTTGCGACCAGAGCCACTCTAGCGCCTGGGGCAGAGGCCACAGAGCCATCCCCAGCGCCCGGGCCATCTTTGCTCCAATGGAGCCTTGGCTGTGGGAGGGGAAGAGAGAGACAGAGAGGAAGGCACGGCGGAGGGGTGGAGAAGCAAATGGGCGCTTCTGCTATGTGCCCTGGCCGGGAATCGAACCCGGGTCCTCCGCACGCTAGGCCGACGCTCTACCACTGAGCCAACCGGCCAGGGCGTACTTTCTCTTTTTAATCAACATGCCATACATAAACTTACCAGAACAAAGATCTTCACATATAATATTAGGGGAATTAAACTCTTGTTATTTATAGAAATGAGTTTCTTAGTAAAGAGCAACAAAATGCATGAATATCTAATCACGAAGTGACCGTTTGGGTGTTTATTGTATAATCAAGTGGCAGAGAATCATAAGAAGTCTTACATTTAATTCACTACTTTTGCTTTTCCACAGTAATAATCGACACTATCCTACTTCTTATTAAATTAATGAAATACTTAAACTCCTTTCTAAATGCAAACTTTTAAATTTGACAATGTTTCTATAAATAATTGTTTTACTGATTATAAAACCAATCTATGTCATTGTAGAAAAAATAAAAACAACACCAGAAAAACACAGACTATTGACTATTTATCCTCTCAGTTTTGTATATGAATTATAATTAATTTCAAAGTTGTGATTACTATTTTCTGCTTTACAAACTTCATTTTCAGTTAATATATTATAAATATTTAAAACTATTATATATTTTTTCTTTCTTTTAAAAATTTTCTATCAATCTGAGAGAGGGAAGAGGGAGAGAGAGAAAGAAGCATCAGCTGATTTCACTTAGTGGTTCCGCTCAGTTGTATACCCACTGATTGCTGCTCGTAGGTGTCCTGGACAGGGTGTGAACCTGCTACCTCTCGTGCACCAGGGCGATGCTTTATTCACTGAGCCGCCCGGCCAAAGTGAAACTATTATATCATTTTATCAAGATATATATATATATATATATATATATATATTTAAGATTATGGCATATTTTATTGCTTGAAAGTATCAGTACATATTTTACAAATTCTCTACTTTTGTTTAAGGGGAATAAGACTAATTCTCTGTCCCCACCCCTAAAGATGTTTGCATCTAATCGCCAGATTAGATATGACTATGTTACCATGGTAACTGGGATTTGGTAAATGTGATTTAAATGAACGATGTGGGGATCTGGAGATTATTCTGTATTGTCTGGGGTGGGCCCAGTATATTCACAAGGGTGCTACGTAAAAGGGAGAGGCAGGAGAGTCAGGGTCGGATTCAGAGAGAGATCGGAAGATGCTGTGCTGCTGGCTTTGGGGTGGAGGGGCCAGGAGCCAGGGAATGCAGGCAACGTCTGGAAGCTGGAACACGTGACAGCATGGATTCATCCTAGGGCCTCCGGATGGAGTGCGAGCCTGCCAATACCTTGATTTCAGCCCGTTTCAATGAGCCCAGTAAGACTCATTTCAGACTTCTGACCTCCAGCAGTGTGTAAAAACAATACATTCGTGTTCCTTCACCCACTAAACTTGTTGTAATTTGTTACAACAGCTATGGAAAGCTAATGCATTACTATCACAAACAACATGGTCAATCTCTGGGCACGGTGTATGTTGCTTCTCTGAGGGAAATGCCTAGAAAACTTTAAGGTACATTTTGTGAAAATATCTAGAAAGTTTGTACCAAAGTGAGTATGCATTGAGCATAAGTAAGAAGGCCTGTTCTCTCTTTGCTTTCCCGAGCAGGTATTATCTTTTCATTTTTCTTATAACCGGTAGTAAAAAAAAAAAAAAAAAAATATTATTTTAGTTGATTTTCTTAGTTTAGTAGTGTGAACAAAGATATATTTATAAGATGCTCATTGTTTCATATTCTTTAATGGGATATGTCTTTATATCTTGCCAATTTTTCTACTAAAACACACATCGTTTTATTTTTGAGTTAATTAATTCTGCATTTATTCAAATTAAGAACTCTTGTAAGCAAAAAATATTTTTCTCAGTTTTTGCATATATTTTAGTGTTTTTGTAATACTTTAGTGAGTAAAAATTAATTTACATTATGTCAAATTTATAAATCTTTTCCTTTGTGATTTCTTCTACTGCTTATAGAGTGCTTGCCCCATAATAAGTAGACTCTTAACCTGTATTTTCTTCCAGCTTTTTACAAATTAGTTTACCCTTAAATTTTAACTTTTAATCCATCTGAATTTTGGGGGTACAAATGTAAGTAGGGACATAATTTTATATGGGCTTATACACACTTGTATTAGCCCACATGGTATTAATGACTGCAGCTCTGCCTTCCCTGTGTTTCAGGAATCGGATGCATCCTAGAGGTACTTACCGACTACCATTCTCTGATTTGCACCTGTTGAGTCTGACCTAGATGGCGCTTTTGATAATGTATCTTTTCTATGTCAGTGCTTGAAGAGAAGTCTTGTTCTACATTGTGTCCCTAAAGATTAGCCCAGTGGGTGGCATATAACATAACCCAGGAATTTTTGCTAAGTGAATGAATTTATTAAAAGAGAAGTCAGACAAAAAAAAAATTAGCCTGAAAGGCATGTATGCATATTTGAAAGTAAGAAAAAAAAATAGAAGTATAATAAATTTGAAGAGTTTTAAATAATTTCCACACTTGATATTCACAATAACCCAATTAGCAAAATAGGAGCCAATGCTATGATAGCTATTCTTAAATAAAGAAGACCAAGGTTTAGCGAGTCAGCTATAGGCTGTAAGTATGTCACAGCTAGAACCTCCGCACCAGCCTTGTCTGAGTCCCTTCCTGAGGCAGACCAGCTGTTTCAGAAAACTCTGGCTTTTGGGAAGTTCTTTATATGGAACCAAACAACTATTTCCCTATAAACAGGAACTCATTGGCCCGTATCTTTCTCTGGGCACCACAACGAACAAAGCAAGTTTTCCTTCTACTTGATAACCTTATAAGAATGATTTGAATAAAATCATCATATTCTTATTTGTAAATATTTTTTTCTAATGTCGCTGTATGCCTGGGTGTTATGAAAAAAAAAAAAAACAAAACCCAAAAACCAGAAGTTAGAGCTTTGAATTCTAAGCCAGTCTGAAAACTACTCAGACATTTGCCTTGGCTGAAAGATCTATTCTAGTTAAACAGCACACCAGTCGGACCGTTATAAAAGCAGGGTGGCGTAAAGCTGTGATACAGCGTCACGGAAGACATCACCATCACCACTATTTTTTTTAAATGTATTTTTTAATTTATTGGGTTAGCGTGGTTCGCCAAACTGTAGGTTTCAAGTGTACAACTCAATATAACACCATCTACACCCCATACCGTGTCCCTAACTGTTTGCTCATAACCACCTGAGGAGGTACGCTGCAGTAGTGAGGCGCTTTTACTGAGGAGGTCCCGGGGCAGCCAGGTGAAGGAGCTTGTCCCAGGTAAGAGGCAGAAAGGAGCAGGGGCCACAGAAGCCAACCCCGGGGAGTTTGGCCCCTCCTTCAGCACTCTTAGCCACACAACACGTTGTCTGTCTATCTAAATTCTTCATAGTTTATGTAATGGTTTGGTGGTGGTTGTTTTATATTAGAGGGGTTCTGTTTGTTTGTTTGTTTCTTTAACACTCATTTGAGGACTACTAGTCTCGTTGAAATATTGCCTAAGGAGATGCTCCCTATTTGATCAGATGTTAGGAATTCAGCATGGTTTTCTTCTTTTTTAAAAAAATGTTATTGAGTTTACTGAGGCTACATGGGTTAACAAATTCATACAGGTGTCAGGTGCTCAGTACTACAATACATCATTTGTATATTCCATTGTGTCTTCACCACCCCAAGTCACGTCTCCCTCCGTCACCATTTGTCCCCCTCCGCCCTCCACCTCGCCTACCCTCTGTCCCTCCTAAAATCCTCACACTGCTGTCTACATATTTTTCTTTGCCTGGTCCTGTCACCTTTCTCACCAAGTCCTCCAGCCCCCACCCCCTCTGACAGCTGTCCGTCTACTCTCCTTATCATACGTCTGTTTCTATTCTGTTTGTTAGCTTATTTTGTTCATTAGGTGCCATATATAAGTGAAATCTTATGATGCTTGTCTTTCTCTGCCTGGCTTATTTCACTTAACGTAATACTTTGCAGGTCCATCCATGCTGTCACGAAAGGTAATGTTTCCTTCTTTTTTATGGCCCAGTAGTATTCCACTGTGTAAATGAACCACAGCTTTTTTATCTACTCATCTACTGATGGGCACTTGGGCTGCTTCCAGATCTTGGCTATTAAAAATAATGCTGCAATCAACATAGGGGTGCATAGATCCTTTCAAGTTAGTGTTTCAGGTTTCTTTGGATACATTCCCAGAAGTGGAATTGCTGAGCCATAAGGCAATTTCATTTTTAATTTTTTGAAATAACTCCATACAGCTTTCCCAGTGGCTGCACCAGTCTGCATCCCCACCACAGTGTCCCAGGGGGCCACTTTCTCCACAGCCTCTTGCTGTTTGTTGATTTGTTGACAATAGTCATTCTGACAGGTATGAGGTGCTATCTCAGTATGGTTTAATTTACATTTATCTGATGACTAGTGACATTGAGTATCTTCTTATATGTCTATTGGCCATCTGTATGCCTTCTTTGAAACGGTGTCTATTCAGGTCCTTTGCTCATTTCTTAGACTGTTTGGTTTTTTTGGTGTTAAAATTTATAAGTTCCTTATAAAATTTGACTGTTAATCCTTATCAAATGTACTAAAAATGTTCTCCCATTCAGTGAGTTGTGTTTTCACTTTGCTGATGGTTTCCTTTGCTGTGCAAAAACATTTTAGTTTGATGTAGCCCCATTTGCTTATTTTTTTGTTTCCTTTGCCCAAGGTGATATGTCGGTCAGTATGTTATTCTAACTGAAGTTCTAGCTATGACAAAAATAATATTTGACTCTCCATGACTAATCAATACTCTCATATCAATACTAACTTATCTGATCTTCAAATGTCTTACAAGTAGAAGACTTCAGCAGTCTGGATGGATTGCCAACCCCCCCTCCCTGGGTCCGAACAGATGGTTGGCACACTGCTGTGACCTCCAGGAGCAATGAAACCTGGTTTTCTGCTTTCCTTTTCTTCTCACTCCTGTGCACTGAACTACTGATGACAGTTTCCTATTTCATTATCTTTCAAGGAATAAACACGAGCTACAAGCCAACTAAGATTTATACACACATTACATTATTTAAGAGCAAAACCAGCCTGACCAGGCGGTGGCGCAGTAGATAGAGCGTTGGACTAGGATGCGGAGGACCCAGGTTTGAGACCCCGAGGTCGCCAGTTTGAACGTGGGCTCATTTGGTTTGAACAAGGCTCACCAGCTTAACCCCAAAGTCGCTGGATTGAGCAAGGGGTCACTCGGTCTGCTATAGCCCCCCAGTCAAGGCACATATGAGAAAGCAATCACTGAGAAACTAAGGTGCCGCAACAAAGAATTGATGCTTCTCATCTCTCTCTTTCCTGTCTGTCAGTTCCTCTCTCTATATCTCTCTGTCTCAAATAAATAAATAAATAAATAATCTGGTGTTTTATTTAAAAAAAAGAGAAAAACCAACATATCTATTTTATCGAACTTACTACCTGCTTTTGGTTTAGATAAACAGAAACCAATTTTTTATGTGTGTATTAAATATCAAAGAATTCATTATCTAGTAAAGTTAGTTTTTGATGCATTGACTTCAAGTCACCGTCATAAAATTTTGAAGATGAAATGTATTCACTCTGGAAATCAATAGTACGCATTCTTCTCCTTCAATAAATTTTTTGTCAGAAACCTAACACAATCCCTGTCTAATACATTTTAGGGTGGGTGCATTTATGAATAAGGTTGTCCCTTGCTCAGCCCTCCAGGGAGTTATTCAGGCTGCATCACTTGGCCAAGTTAGTGCTGTGAACTGTTTGATACATAGTTTTCCAACCAGTTGCCACACTTCCTTGTCCTCTATGGGAAGCTGCTGGGCAGAAGTAAAGCACTCGCCTTACTTTGTTCCAGTCCATCAAGGGAAACCTATGCAGCACATTGACCACACCTTGCCTTGCCAGGGGCTCGCAGATGAGAAAGTCTGAATCACAAATCAGAAAACAGGCCTTGTCACCTAGGAGAGGTGGTACAACAGAGAGCTGCTTCCGGCGCTCACGCCGAAACCGGCTACACCAAGCACTGGATGTTGTACTTAGGGTGTGGGACTGTTCCCTCATGGGAACCATGGCTGAAATTACATGTGCACTCTCACGACAATTGGGAGCCAGTGAGTGACCATGGACTTGGAAGACTAAACTGACGGATTAAGGGGGGAAAGGCTTCTGGGAAACCAAGTAGATGAGGAGAAACAGGTTGATTCTGAAATAGATATCAACGGTCACAGGATCTTTGAGAAATTCACTTTGTTTCCTTCTCTGTGAAGGTCTCCCCAATCTCAAGTAGAATTTGATAAAATGGTTTAATGAGTGACATCAGCTGAAGATACAGGAGCTACACTTCAGATCCCTTTGCATGGGTGAGGGTTCATGGGATTTAGAATTATATGCCTAAAAGAGAGATTCCGTAAGAATGGAGGTTATTTGCAAATGTATTTATGAGAAGTGGATTTTTGGATGCTAGACAGACGGTCAGTGAAATGGAAGAGTCACAGTTCAGTGTGCCAGGCCTGCCCACGTTGCCCATGGACTCAGAGATACTGACCATGTGGAGGGACATATCTGTGTTTCAGAGGAGGGGGACAGAGAAGAGAGGGAGCAAGGGGCTGGGGCAGTGAAGGAGTGATTCCTCAGGTCCCGAGGGCCAGAGGTGGAGAACTGGAGTCTTGGACCACTGGTTTTATCTCTTCGTTCCCACACTCAGAACACAATCTTCTTTTCCTTTTTAAGCATGAGATTTAAGAGTGCTTAATTTGACCCAATCAAGCACCAGAAGAATGAAGCAATTGACCCTGTGTAAATTGCTGAGTTGGCCAACCAGTCTTTTCTTCACCATCATTCTTTTACCCATTCTTTCAAATTTAGCCTATTTCCAAGCAAGTATTTTGCCGGCAATTGAGCTTTCTCTTCCCTCTGCTCTGTATCCCTGCTTTTACTTCCTCTGTTTCTTACCTACTCCTCTGATAATCTCGGTAAGGCACCCCCACCTAGGGTCATCTCCCCTTCATGTAATCTTTGAACGTATCAGTTGGCACTAATTGTGCCCCGTAGTGTATGGGTACATATCTCCTTCTGTGTTTTCGTCCCCTGTTTGCTGACAGTCTTAATTCATCTGGTAGTTCATAGGGTATGGTATAAGAATTTTAGTTTTTTTTGAAACATGAATAAAGAGATCATTTGAGCCTTTGCTTGTATTCTATCAATTGGCTAGCCTTCCCATTCCAATCACGTATTAATGGCTTTGCATTCCACTTGGTAAAAGTACTAAATTAAGTATGATCCCTGACTTCTCTCCTGGACTCCCACACGTGTGACCCCTTCTGAGATTTTGTAGAGCTCGGGGGTAGACTAAAGGGTGCAGCCTAAATGTCAAATAAATATCTTGACAATTGGTTTCTCATAGACGGAGACAACCATCTGATGATACTTATTAAGCTTGTAGTTCTTAAAGATGTCTATTCCAAAACTAAAGTTAGCATTTTCAATGTAGCCTGCATACAGAGAATCTGTAGATGTTAAGGACATCTGTGGTAGCTTAAAATAATGCACAGTGAAAACAGACTTTGTCCAGTGTGGGTTGAAATAAAACTGAAAAGAAAATGCCAGTTTTGTCACATTAAAATATATCCATGCAATAATTCTTTTAAGGTTTTTCTAAAACTAACTTGGAATTATCCAAATCATTTTCAACAGTTTAATTCTATTTTAAATGACAAAGTTCAGTTATAAACTCTCAAGGATCAATTCTTGCTATACAACCAATATAATGGAAATTGAGAAACTGTCTACTCTGGGTTTAAAGAATTCAGTTTAATAGATAAAGCTATTTTTTTCCAGAACTAATGTGTAAAAAATAATTGCATTGGAGTATATATAATGAAAATGATATAATTCCTTTGTCCTTTTTAGGTCATGATTTAAAAAATTTACTATTATTTTTTTCATTTCCTTTTGTCAGTGACATAAATAAGCTCTAAATGGATACTTTAGAGTTAGGGAATGTTTTAAAATAAATTTGCTTCTTATCTGAGTGACTAATCGACTTCCTCTTCCTCTTTAAAAAAAATTTTTTTTAATTTATTTATTCATTTTGGAGAGGAGAGGGAGAACCAGAGGGAGAGAGAGAGAGGAGAGACAGAGAGAGAGAAGGGGGGGAGGAGCTGGAAGCATCAACTCCCATATGTGCCTTGACCAGGCAAACCCAGGGTTTCGAACTGGCGACCTCAGCATTTCCAGGTCAATGCTTTATCCACTGCGCCACCACAGGTCAGGCTTCCCTCCTCCTCTTAATCACAATGTATGTTGGGGAAGTCAGAGGGTGGTAGTGAAGTTTAGGGGATGGTTCCCAGTTTCACACACTTTGTTAGATTTCTTATATTATGACCAATCAGTCTCAAATTAAGTACCAACCTATTTTTAGATAAACATAAATATTTTAACTTCATTTTCCTTAAACTATTGTCATTCCTCTGTCCAAGGGCACAAGCCCCTCACCCACAGTAGGGGATTCTTGCTCTGTGACTTAAGAGAAATGCACACTGCTTTCTCCCTTTTCATTTTCACGGGAAATCAACAAGTTTAACTCTTTGAGTAGAACGAACGTTCATGGATGTCCTCGTGCTTCCTGACCATCCAGAGTACAACCGCACAAAAATTTTTATTTTAAAAATGTGTAAGGCAACATTAAAAAATGGCAAATGTATGTTCTTCTTGGTTGGTTATCAAACATAATTTTAAGTTAAGAAAACTGTAACTGTAACTAATTTTAGTTTTTGAAAAGAAACTTTCTCCCGGGTGGGGGTGTGTGTGTCAGTGAGCATAAAGAAAATGCACTACTCAAATGTTTAATAAATAAGATAACAAATATAAGTACGAGCAATATTTTGTTCAAGACAATCTATCTGCCTGTAGCTAATAGATTATTTTAAAAGTTAGCAGTGTTACATTTTCTGATGTTGGGGTTGGAAAAGTTATCTTTTACTTAGAAAGCTGTCCTGGTTGCCCGAGCGCTGTCTTGGATTAGAGTCTGGGGTTATACTTTGGGCCAGGAGGAACTGCCCTGGGAAATGAGAAGTGTGATTCACTTCTTTTCCATGGAGTTATGAGTCAAAAGCAAACTTACTGTACCACCATGTAATATTAAGACGTGTAACTTTAAAAGCTTCTTAACCCACAAAAAGTATGCACAAGTTAAGAAAGAAGGTTTGGATTCATTATGAATGACAAAATATAGCAACATAAAAAAAATAATCACATAGTTGCAAGAAGCATGAAATAAATACAAGAATTTGTGGGAGCAAAACAGAGACAACAGTGCTGACGCAACGGAGAGTCAGTATCTGCTGGGATTAGGTAATAAAGAGTGGTAAAGAAGTTATTTATTGACTGATTGATCTATTTTGTGGGCCAGGAATTGTTAAATAAATTTTATGAATTGGGAATTTATTGAAAAATAAATTCTTCTATAATTCAATCCTAAACTTTTCCTCCCTATAATATTAGGTGAGTAGGCACTGAAACTTGACCAGCAAACTTGTTTTTAATTCTAGACTATGTGTGCATTATCTTTAAAAAAAAAAAAATTAACATCACCATAATTTAGTGATCTCAAGAGTTTATATGTTATGGGTAAAATGTACATTTTAAGCATAATTAATGTTTGCAAAAAAGAAGGTCAATAATTCTTTTTTTCTTTTACAGAGACTGAGAGAGAGAGTCAGAGAGAGGGATAGACAAGGACAGACAGACAGAAACAGAGAGAGATGAGAAGCATCAATCATTAGTTTTCCGTTGCACATTGTGACACCTTAGTTGTTCATTGACTGTTTTCTCATATGTGCCTTGACAGCGGGCCTTCAGCAGACCGAGTAACCCCTTGCTCAAGCCAGAGAGCTTGAGTCCAAGCTGGTGAGCTTTGCTCAAACCAGATGAGCCCTCACTCAAGCTGGTGACCTCGGGGTCTCAAACTTGGGTCCTCGGCATCCCAGTCCAACGCTGTATCCACTGAGCCACCGCCTGGTCAGGCGGTCAATAATTCTTATAACATCTTTTTGCAGAAGTCAATAAGAACCTTTCCCAATGTTTATTTATGTAGTCATGTCATTTCTGTGATACAGGAAAAGAAAGATGATGGAAACTGTCGAGTTTAAAAAATCTGAAAAGGTGGGAGTATGCAGAGAGCTTGGGTGATTATTTTAGAACTGGCAGCGGAGTCTACATTTAAACCAGGCTCTGTTCTCGGTCTTCTGGTCTGTTCTATTCGAAGAGCCTCTGCTCACATGATAAGAGCAACAGAAATGAAAGCATCCCACTTACCAGTAACTGAATTTTGGATAAAACATCACAGTCAACTTAATACACAAATGAAGTCCAGTTTAAGTTGGCCTCTGACCTTCCACCATGTGTCCTGCACGCGTGGTAAAGGCCAATGTCCTTTTGACCCTGGTACTTGGCCTAAGAGAATTGTTTCCTTCTGTATAACATTACCTCCCTTAACGCTAGTCCCCTCTTTATTGGACACACAGCAATGGACACACACACTCAAAACAAGAAGCAATGCTAGCACGACCTACATGGCAAAGACGTCCAGCGTGTCTCCGGCATTTCTGGCCACATCGAAGTAGGTCTGCAGGATGGTGACGGTGCCCGAGAGCGCCTCATGCCCGCAGCCGCAGAACAGGGCGACGCCGGCGTAGAGCAGGATGGTGGCGACCAGCGAGGCGTAGGGGATGCCGCCCAGGCATTTGATGCAGCACTCGAAACACCCTGCACGGAGCAGCAGAAAAAAGGTAAAAGTGAATATTTTCGGTTAATCCAATTTAAATGTTTTCCCAACATCAACATGGTGGGAGAGTATATTTGCATTTGTTGATGAGATCAGGTCAGTCTTGTAAATCAAAGTCTTAGGCTGCCCCGAAGGGTATGAATGTCAAGCTCGTTAATTATAAACCCCTCCCCCCCGACCAGAGAATGCTTGCCTCTGGTGACGGCTCCGTCTTCTACCCCCAAACCAACCGAAGCTCTGGCTTGCCACCCCGACTTCCTACAACGGCTCCTCTTCCTATCCCTGCACGCCCATTATTCCAGCTGGACTTGACTGCTCTCCGGTTTTCACAGGCTGAAGTTTATACTCCAATGAAATCTATTCTTTTGAACTCCCTGCAGCTGTATCGTTTCAACAGTGAGTCTAAATCTGTTAGCTGTGAACCCAGTGGAGTGAACCTGAACAGCAAAATTTAAAAGCGAGAGAGAACAGCTCAGACAATGTTTGAGTGCATTGCATAGAAGGCTCATCGTTTTAGCCTATTTTCAGTTCAGATATTTGTGCATGTTGTTTTTGTAGTGAGTCATTATGCAAAATCGATTTCTCACTGTGAGAATGGTAAAAAAAAAAGAGAGAGAGAGAGAGAGAGAGAGCCATGGGCACACTCGAAACCAGAGACCAGGGCAGCCGTGAATCCTGGCCCACCGCTCAGCATGTTTTTGGCAAGTTTATCCTTTTGATTACATCATTTTTAAAAAAGGTGACAGCAAGAATTTTCCTCAAGTGATTCTTGTGAGCATTCGGTGAGTTAGTACATAAAATAGTGCACGACAGAAGAATTACTCAACGCTTACCATTATTAGACGTAACTTTAATCATTACCTATTATTCTAAGGTAATACGGCTTTCCTATTTTCTTTGACAGTAATCACTTTTGAAGTTTGTCATGTTAGCCTTAATTTGCAAAAGATGACTTTGAACATTTAGTCTGAGAAGTCATAAAACCATTGTTAAGCATCAAGATTTTCTAGGTGACTGCTAGATAGCTTCTTCTAAAAGACTGACGAGGAATGCCTAAGCCTCTGTGTTTGGCAGTAAGACATCCTGCCATGCTGCCCAGATGCTGTGTGCCAGTCGCTGTGGAGAAAGGAAGAGTGCGGGAGGGGTTGGCAGGCAAGGAGCCCAATGCCTGCCTCACCTCGGTTGGCCTCTGCCCCTCACTCCTCCCCTACACATCCCCTAGTCCACGGACTTCCTCTGACATATCCCCTTTGGGAAATTCTTCATCAAATCTCTTTTTGTAAGGCTGAAGCCCTTCAAAAACTCTCTACGTAACTGACTTTTTCTTCAGAACAAATAACAAATGAGGTTGGAGAACGCATTGTTATTTATGGCACGTAGGCCACAGGGAGATGTGTGCCTTTTCTCTGGAATGCAGCTGTGTCTGCAGCCACACAGGATACAGGCAAGGACTGCCCAGCTCCTGTGTGAAGAAGTACGGAGGGTCACATGCAGAGGGTGGGCAGCCTGGGTCTTGGATACTGATCACCGAACCGGCCTTCATTAGAAGGACGGCTCATCCCACTGGCCCCCGGGGAGGCAAGCAGAGGAAGTCGGAGCTCCTCCCTGCTTCCAGAGCTCTGCTTGTACAGGCCGAGTCCTTTCCTGGACACTCTTCCCCCAACAGACACACAATGTGGGGAAGTAGCAAAGGGTGAAACAGCTTGACACTTCACACGATTGGAGGAAATCTCACCGCCAGATGGACGAGACCCGTGTGCGTTGTGTCTGAATGTCACCGAACACAGTTTTTTAGTCAAGATGAACAGCGGAGCGGAAAAATCTTTATACCCTTGTCTGTCTCTCCACATTGTAAAACTTACATCTTACTGATCATTTAAAAAAATAATAATAATAAAAGAAATGAAATCAGTAGCAGCCCAAAGAACTGTTACTCCAAATTTTAGCAAGTGCCCCAAACAGCCCCATGGTCTCAAATCCCACGCCTTTGTGATTTCTCCCCTCTATTATTCTCAAAGACTTCTGTACTGCAGGTGCTGATGGGTCGAAACCAGAATAGCAGGTTCAACAAAACCCTGATGAGTGGAAATTCAAATATAAAGAAAAGAGTCCAAACATCAAATTCTTACAGGGGATGACCTTGGCTGGGTTCTGTCCTAGACCTAAAGAGTCTAACAGTAAAGATAAGATCAGGAGAAGGGCTAAGGAGACAATGAAATGGTACACTCCCAGATGATGACCAGAACTCCCACCGGGGATGTCGGCTTCAGTCCATTCCTAGCTCCGAGGTGGGTCCTACTCATTGCCTGTGTCCACAGTTGCGGTTCAGATGTACCGATACCAGCCTCCATGTTTACCCTGGTGACCTGGACTGTATACTCCCAGGGGGTGGCGTGCTATTAGTCTCATCATCATTCCTTATAGCTTTAATAGAGTAGTGACTTTTATATATATATATTAGATTTTATTTATTCATTTTTAGAGAGAGAGAGTAGAGAGAGAGAGAAAGAGAGAGAAGAGAGGGAGGAGCAGGAAGCATCAACTCCCATATGTGCCTTGGCCAGGCAAGGCTGGGGTATTGAACCGGCAACCTCAGCATTCCAGGTCGACACTTTGTCCACTGTGCCACCACAGGCCAGGCCAGTAGTAACTTTTAAATTTAGCAAAACATGCGATAAACTGCAATATTAGGCAAACCCAAACACTGCCCTGAGTTAACAGGCATTTCCCAGTGAGTTTAAGGTCTCCAGATTACATGGAACCATTGCTTTGACTCCCTATTTAAATGTGGCTCTTTAAGTTATTCAAAATGATATGACTTCTATGGACACATGCCCCATTCCTCTAAGCCTCGATGCCTTCCGATTTAGAGTCTTTCAATCAGAGCCCTGATCCTCTGCAAAACTTCCACTCCAGTAAGAAATCTGAAGTGCTCATCTGCACACCGTGCACTTGTGATGGGCCTAGCTCCTCTGCAGGGCCTGCCCGGCCTGTGGGATTTAAAGGAGAACGCTCAGAGCTCCCATCTGGGGAGGCAGTACATGGTTTCAGCATCCCCTCCAGCTGCCAGGATCCCACGTAGCTGCTGGCAGGAGAGGGAGCTGCTCTCCACCCACAGGGAGAAACAGCCTTGGCAGTGCACAGCGTCGCCATGGCAACCATGCTCTCTGTGGGGCCCGGGGAAACTGCTCCCAACCCTCATCCTTGAAGGCTGTGGATTCCTCCGCCACCCATCACCATGTTTTTACTGCACCTCAGAGGAGAAAACACTCTATTACATGAGTATCACTGAAGCAGCAGAGCAAGCCGAAGGCTGGCACTGGAGAACCTGCCTTTCTTGAGAAAACAGGCGAACAGTGAAGAGCCCTTTGCACCAGAAACCGTGTCAGTACTAGATAGCATGAGAATGGGGCTTATGAATTCTCCAACGGAGCGGATGCTTCAAATCCCGAACGCAGAATATACACGCGAATAAATATGGTATTACCTGTAATGCACAGAGGGAAAGGGGAGGAGAGGATGGGATCAGAGAAAGGAAAGAGGTTGGTGAAATCATATACACATAACACAGCGTTATAGAGAGCAGGAAAGCAAATCCTGGTGGGAAGGGGGAGGGCGTAGGGGAGGGGGCAAAGGGGAAGTTGAGGGGAACAGGAGGATGGGGGATGTACTCGGTGGGACACTTGAATCTATGTACACAATAAATTTAAAAAAACTAATGGAGCTATACTGTTAAGACTTGTGCATATTTGCTGCAGGCAAATCATATACCTTATTTACATAAATCTGCAGAGAGATGTAGAAATTTGGGGGTTCTTTCCTAAATAAAGAACTTAATACAGCTTAAAAAATACACAAAGAAGCATTTCTCTGATCCAGTTCCTGGTTGCATTTTCTCCAATGAATGAAACACAGAATTAAAGGGATCAGGAGACTTCCAAGGCATGCCAGAACATTAGCTGTGGCCCAGTGCTCTGTGGGGTTGTAGGCTGGTTTATCCATATGCAGAAATTTCAAAGGAAATAAAAGCTCTTGGGATCGTCAATTTTTTTAAATAAAAGGATGAGATACATGGTTAATTAACTTCCAGGTACACATTGTGAAGTGAATACGAGCCTTAGCCTTGGCTCACTCCACAGGATGCACCAGAACGAGTAACGAATTCTTTCCTTAGGAAAAGAATCTAAACCAACACCAAGAAAACAGGAGACTCGGCTGAGAAGACAGACCCACACACTGGGGGATCCTGGTAAAAAGATTGACAAGAGGCTGATTATTACTGTCATATTCTTTTTTTTTTTTTTTTTTTATGGAGACAGAGAGAGAGTCAGAGAGAGGGACTGATAGAGACAGACAGACGGGAATGGAGAGAGATGAGAAGCATCAATCATCAGTTTTTCGTTGCGACACCTTCGTTGTTCATTGACTGCTTTCTCATATGTGCCTTGACTGTGTGTAACCCCTTGCTCGAGCCAGTGACCTTGGGTCCAAGCTGGTGAGCTTTGCTCAAACCAGATGAGCCCGTGCTCAAGCTGGTGACCTCGGGGTCTTGAACCTGGGTCCCCCGCATCCCAGTCCTATGCTCTATCCACTGCGCCATTGCCTGGTCAGGCTCACTGTCATATTCTTCTAGCACCTCTCACCAACGAGTTGATCCTTCTTACTGACCTACAGTTTCACCTGATCTTTACCAAGTGCCCGGGGAGGTCGGGGTCTGTTTGGGGGCTGTCCAATCTGCTCTGTCAGTCTCTGGGTCTATCCCTGGGCCAGGCTAACCTACCTTATAGTGGGTCTTGGCTTGTCGTGGAGGGAATTTGTCAACCCGTCCATCTTCCTCATGTGCGTCATGCTGAACTCGGCCTTGCTACATCACTGTGTACATTTTAGAAACACTCTGTCTGATGCCACAACTGAACTCACCGGGATTCTGATTGGTACTTTTATATGGATTTTGTATCTAGAAATTTTGCAAAATTATCTTTTAAGCCTTAGAATTATTTTCATTTTGTGAATTACTTTGAGTTTGCTATGTTGATAATCATACCATCTGTGAAAATTTTGAACCTTACTTCTTTCCATTACTTGTACCTTCTTAATTATCTTTCTACTAACTTTCTTGTATAAAACACAGTGAGGAGAGTAGGAGTTATGATAAAAGGCACCTTTTTCTTCCTGATATTTTAAAAAGAGCACTATCCATGTTTTACCATTAAGTATATATAATGTCAGCTGTTGGTTTATTGGTTAAAGAAGGTGAGGTCTCTTTAACTTTGAATCTCATAACATACTTTTTTCCCATCTGTTGAAATAATTTTATGTTTTTGTTTTTCTTTATCTGCCATTTCAAAGAATTTTTATATTTAAACTGAACTTGAAGTCTTGAGAAAAATCCAAATGAGTCATACTATGTATTTAAATACATTGCTGAATTTGTCATGCTAACATTTTGTTCAATATTTTTGAATTTATGAATTCATCCCCCAAATATGATACTTACTGAGCTCTGAGCAGGGGCCAGGCACTGAAATAAACACAACCCCTGCTCTCATTCTAGGTGTGGGAGACTAATAAACAGATGGAGAAATAAGATATGTGAGATTGTGGAAAGGGCAGAGAAGAAAACCAGAGGGGGGGGTATGGAATATCGGACGAAGGGCTTTAGTGTCAGTTTCATTTTTCAGGGAAGGAATAAATGAGATGACATTTTCAAAAAGATGTGATGGAGCTACAAGAGCCATCCAAGAGGCTCTTATCTAAGAGACTGTCTGGAAGAAGAGGGTGTCAGTGGACAAGTAAATGCTAATGTGCCCAGGCTGATTTGTACCATGTCTGAAGAAAGTCTAAGAAGCGGTGGTGGTAAAATTGATTGAAACAAGGGATGATAAGATGAGGTTATTATAAACATAATGCGTGTGATAAGTGGATCTATGCTACTGAATGTGACTGACAGTTCAGCTTGTTTTCCTGTTTTGGATCAAGTTCACACTAATCTTGTAAAGCCATGTTCTATTCCTACGCCCTGAGGTTGTCTGCATGCGGCTGAACTGCACGGCAATATGAGGTCAGAACCAGCCGATAAAACAGTTCAGGCACTTGTCCACTTCCTGGAAAGAATTTTAACTACTGGTCTAATTTGTTAATAGTTATAAAACTAATCAAATTTTCTACTTCTTCTTCAGTCTGTTTGCTAAATTTAATATTCATAAGTATTTATAAATTTAATAAACGATTTAAAATTTATGATGAAATTGTTGGTAACATTGTTTTATAATATTTTTAATTTATTCATTGTCTGCACATATTTCATTTCCCTGATAATCTCAATTTATTTCCTTATTTTCTCCCTCCCTCCTTCCTTTCCTCCCTCCCTCCCTCCCTCCTTTCTTTCCTCCCTCCTTCCTTCTTTCCTTCCTTCCCTCCTTCCTTCCTTCCTTCCTTCCTGCTTTCCTTCCTTCTTTCCTTCCTTCCTTCCTTCCTTCCTTCCTTCCTTCCTTCCTTCCTTCCTTCCTTCCTTCCTTCCTTCCTTCCTTCCTCCATCTCCGCCACCTTACCCCTGTCTCACTCTTTATTCTTAAAGTGCAACAGTCAGGATAACTTATGTTTTATGTTCTGTTTGTCACAAAAATAAAAAAAAAATTTTTTTTCAACAACTTAAAACATCACATCTTAATTTCCAATCAGGCTACATTGTAATGTTTGCATCCCAGGTTAGCAGGGGCTCTTCGCCATGATAGTCCACTCAGAAACAAAGGATGATAAAGGAGACATCATCTTGAACACAGAGTCACATCATCATAATAAAATACAGCAGAAAACTCTCACTTTGAAAAGCAAATACTCAGCCCTGGCAGGTTGGCTCAGTGGTAGAGCATTGGCCTGGCGTGTAGAAGTCCCGGGTTCAATTCCTGGCCAAGGCACACAGGAGAAGTGCCCATCTGCTTCTCCACCCTTCCCCTTCTTCCTCTCTGTCTCTCTCTTCCCTTCTCGCAGCCAAGGCACCACGGGAGCAAAGTTGGCCCAGGCACTGAGAACGGCTCCATGGCCTCTGCCTCAGGTGCTAGAATGGCTCCTGTCACAATAAAGCAATGCCCCAGATGGGCAGAGCATCGCCCCCTGGTGGGTATGCTGGGTGGATCCCAGTCGGGCACATGTGGGAGTTTTTCTCTCTGTTTCCCGGCTTTTCACTTCAGAAAAATACAAAAACAAACAAACAATAAAAACAAAAAAAGTAAATACTCTGAGCTGCCAGTGATATGCCATTGGCTAGGAAGTCACACCTCTCCCCTCAACGAGCCAGAACAAAGAGTGCAATTCTTACAAGTTTTCACAAGATAGAGGCCCATAGGTACAGGTACTTAGAAATAGCATTAGTGGATATCATAATAAGTAATGCTAATGGTCTTTCAATATGATTCTTATTTTTGGTATGATTATTTTATGGTTCACTAATTTCTATTTTAAAATTATCTATTTTTTACATTCTATGGATACATTTTTATATATTTCATAATGTCTTAAGATGGCTGTTGAGCTCATTAATTTTTAATCTTCATCTCTAATAAAACATTTAAAGATATAAAGTTCCCTTCTGATTTTATGTAATTCTACAGGTTCTAATATGTAATGTTTTTTTTATTTTTCTCTTGTAAAAAATTTCTAAAGCCTATTGTGATTTCTTTTTGACCCATAATTTATTTATAAATTTGTTTTCTTTATTTTTTGGTTTACCTTTCAAATATATGAAATTTTCTCTTTGGCAGTTTATTATTTGTTTGTACCTGAACTGCACTGTTAGAGAATAGGGTCTATGCAATCTATTGGAATTTATGATGACTTTTTTAAATTACATATTAGATTTGAGTTTTTTAGCCTGTAAAGGCAGCGGAAGTTAAGGTCACAAACTCACAGCAGAGCTGCCTTATATCAGATTTTCAGGATATGTTTTTTTACCCTCAATGACACCCAAGGTAAAGCACAAGTCATTTTCTTTTCTGTCCGACTCAGAATTTTTGTGATTATTATTGCCCTGTTTACTTTTGGTCCAGCCTTCCACTACAGCCTTTCAAACAGCCTACATACAGAGTCCTGGATGTCACGCTGTGTACTCCAGGTGACTCCCCATCAAGAATTCCAGCTGGTCCCTAATCTCTGCCACCAGGGTCACAGGATTCATCAAACAATCAAAGGCTGGCAGCGAGCTTAGAGTTCATAACTGTTAAAATAAAAGTGGAGAAGTGCCCTTCGCGTCGAGTGTTGCATACTGGGGAGACGACCACAATATCGTTTTCAGAACTGTGCTTCTGGAGGCAGCTCCATGGTCTAGCGTCGAGCAAACAGGCTTCCCACCAGCCAACACTTTAGTCAATGATAGAGTCGGCTATATTTTTAGAGCATTCTAGAATATAGCTCAAAGGATGCCCCAATATTATAAACGTTAATTAACGTTTTATTTTAATATATTCCTGGCCTAAAGAAAGAACAGGGTTAAGGTAAACAATGGAATAATTTGGGACAAAGTGGCAGCAACAAGATAACAATTTCAAAGGACAGGTCTTAGTGTGAAGTATTTCAGCTGTTGCTATAATACTGTGCTTAGACAAGTTATTTCTTAATTTTAAAAAGATGTTCTTTTTTAAAAAACTTTATCCTTTTTAATTGAATTTATTAGGGTGAGACTGGTTAACAAAATTATACAGGTTTCAGGTGTGCACAATTCTACAACCCATCTCTGTACCTGTATTGCATGTTTATCACCCCCCAGTCAAGTCTGTCCATGACCATATACCCCTCCTGTACCCTTCACACCCCCCCCCCCATCACCACTCTGTGGGACACGCCCGTGAGTTCTTTCTCTTTTGCTCAATCCCTCCAACCCCTCCAGCAGGGCCCCTCTCCACAGCTGTCAGCCTGCTCTCTATGGGTGAGTCTGTCTATTTTGAAGTGAAATAAGCCAGTCGGAGAAAGACAAGTACTGTATGATTTCACTCACATGTGGAACCTGAAAAGCGATTCTTGAAGAAGGGAAATGAATATGCAGAGCTTGGAGACTGTCTCTATTCCCTCCTAGTTTGGTGGCTAGGAACCAAAATCACCAGGAATTTTTCTCAAAAACAGAGATTCCAGGATCCCCACCATTGGGAACATCTGTTTGTATCGAGCACTTCGATTGACCCTGAGGTACAGATCCAGCGACATACGGAACCCATGCAGTATTATGTACAAGCATATTAAATGCCGAGGTGCTTTAAAACGATGGGATAAGCCAGACATATGTGTAATACAGGGATTAATAAGGACTTACTCTAAGAATTTTGAACAAGTTATTGAACAAAGCACGCAGCCTATAACTCAGTGACATCAACAAGGATTCTTCTGAGCAGTTCCAACGCGTCAGAAACGGTGCCCAGGCTTCCAATGTCCTGACCTGTGTGACCTTCACTACCCTACGCGGGAGGGCTAATTACACAGGGGCGATTTCCGAAAGGTTTCCTGAGCGCTGAAAAGGAGGTGACTTTTCCAGATGACATCTTTTAAAAACATATTTTTACTGTGACAACTTTTATGCTAGTGGTATTTACAATTCAGCTAGCTTTGAAAAATATACCACTAATTACGGAACATTCTGTACCAGTCTACATGACTTAGTAAGACTGGTTTGATTAATTAAACTTTTTTCCTAAGGTCAAAATGTTAATTTCTTTAATAATGATCAAAACCATACCCCTCTGACTGTGATGAATAAACCTCCAGGGGCAGAGAGCAGCTAGGGAGACCCGCCTCTGATGTGTGTCAGAGCAACCCTTGGACCGGAGGAAAGTGGAGCGTCAGACGGCTCTGCGCCCAGACACATGTCATCTCTTCCTAGAGCAACACGTCCTGCTTGTTCAGATGCTGTTTAGAATTCAGGTAACACCCTCACCTTCCCCAGGAAACAATGAACCCATGAACACAAACAGTGGCATTGGCATGGCCTGTCTCCTCCACAACTCTCAAATTTTTGTTCAAAATGTCATTGGTTTGTTTGTTTGGTTTTCCATTGCTGCATAACAAGCGATCCCCAATATATATTAGCTTAAAATGACAATATATTATAGTTTCACCTATTTCCCAATTGACCTAAACCCTGGGTTGGAAGGGTGGTAAAGAGTTTGCAGCCATCTTTAATCAGCTACAAAATCATCCAGTTGGAACATGAACTCTTTACCCCTGGATTACTTTGCCTTTCTCCACGACTCTCACCAGCATCTGACTTTTTTACCTAACTTGTTGACTTTTTTTATGGAGTCTCTTCACCAAAATGTAAAAATAATGAGGTCAAACATTTGTGGGTTTTGTTCATTTTTGTATGCCCAATACTTAGAAAAATATCTGACACACAATAGATAATCAATATTTGTTGAACAAATGAATTAAGGAAAATTTGTTCTAAGAATCATCTAGAATAGGTCAAGAAGAAGTCATTAGCTTCAAGCCTTCCACCATGTTTACCTTGCAGACAAATGGAAGAATCATGAAATTTCCTATTTTGAGTGCAAGACAGAAACTTGGAGAATGGATATTAGTTATGACTGGTTTTCCTTTTTTTTGTCTCAAAAAATCAGTGTATTTTTCTTTCTGAGTAACTGAAACAGTGTTTATACAGGTTTGGAAGGGAAATCACTCAAAAGCCTTCCTGGACTGTCTTATCTTAATTTTATAGAAGAAAACACTGGGATCAGAAAATCCATCATAGAGGACCATAATCAAAGTTTCTGGCAATGCTTGAACTTGTCTCTAAAATTGTTCTGATAATTACACCTTGCTGATGATTATCTATATGACTCTCCACCAAGCAAAATAAAATGCCTACTTCTTTCTACACCAAAAACAACAGAGTGAGAGTTCACAGGAGAGCCCACGCCCTTTAGAGCTATTAAAGTCCAAACAGAAAAAGCTGACGACATTGACAATAAAAGTAAAAATCATTGGCTTCCTAAGCAAAGGAATTTAAGAAAATATTTTTTCTTAAATATTTTTATCACAAGTTATTTACTGGTGTTCAATAAAAATTAGTGATGACTTTAAAAATTATTTGCTAAGTATGGCTCCAAAATAACGTGGTGGCCGGGAGATGTCAGTTTGTCTGCTTGCTTCTGTCATTGTGCCACATATTCTGTGGATTTTCAAAAAATAAAATTCAGGTGTATGTCCAATGTTCAGTTTACTGTGATAATTAAATGGCTCTATGAGGTTTTTAAAGGGAAGGTCTGAAATCTTTATGAATGCATTACACATAATTTTGATCAAAATGTTCAACAAGCATTTTGATCTACAATTTATTACTTAAAATAACAAAAGTATAAATACTTTTTAAAAACTAATCTTGAAAAATTATACTATTTAAATTAAAGTGGTCATTATATAAAAAAATGTATTAGTCTGTCTTTAAAACAGATGACAATTTAAAAAAATGTGTCAAGCACAGTTGTCTCAAAACTCCAGTGAAAAAAGACAAAGATAGAACCACCTACTCGCATGCTCCAAGTACATGACAAAGTTCATGTAATTTAAGTAGAATTGAAGTGTATTTAAAATACAATTGAGGAATTTGAAAACCTTTTTTAATATAAAAGTATTTTAAAAGCTAGCAGCTAAAATAACCACACAATAATTCTTAAGTATGAATTAAACTTGCCAGGCAAAATTAGAAAACAAAAGTACAAATTCTCTTAAAAGATAGCATGAATTACTTATAGGGAGTCTCTTTCTTTAATTTAGTTCACAAAAATTCGCAACAACATTTACAGATACATTGTCTTTACACATAGTGATAGTTTTTTTAGTGCAATCTGATGTTCTGAAATTTATACATGTCTTCTAAATTAAGAAGATTGTTTTTCAGAAAAGCAGATACTAAAAATTTCCATTGCATTGTCACTACAATATACAAACATTTCATACGAGGCAAAATGTATAGTCACATTCTGAAACACCAAAATGACCAGACTAGTTTAAAGTACATTTCTTAGAGCCAAACGTTATTGGAAAATACATATGGACTAGAGAACACATTGTCTCCTAATAATTACATTACGCTGCTTTACCATGCACATTAGCAGAAGCTGTTGCAAAATGGAGATAGAGCAGGTATTTTTTACAATTAGTCACAAACAAGTTGTCACACTTGGTTGGGATCAAACTCCCTTCCATGGTCCTGAAGTACTTACTGGCAAGATGGTCAGAGCATATTTGGAAGTAGGCCAAGTGGCAGTGTTCCAAATTAGAAATGGCATTTCTGCACGTACCATCTTCTCTCAAGCACCAGAGACTTTAAAAAGCTAAACATGTTTAAATCAACAAGATAATATTTTTCTTTTCTCTTCTCTCCCTTCTCCCTCTCTCATGAGAGGAGCTATTGTCACAGGCTTTGCCCCCTAAAGGCTGGGAAAGCATTAGCTCCAAGTCCCTAATAGATCTTTTTCAAATCTCATAGAGGAAATGTTGATTTTACTTGAGCCAACTATAAGCCCGTCATTTTGTTGCTCGTATTGCAATCTGAATGAGCACCTTGCTCCTAAAACATGGACGCACTTTTTATATTCATCAGAGATTTTCACTCCTGATGAATTTGCCCCACACCCAAATACTCAAGGTCTTTTCTTCTTTTGATCATACCCCACACAACTCCTTGATACTGGCGACTGAGAAATAGAGGTGTGGAGAGAGCGAGGAGAAGGCGACAAAGCGGCCCGTGGACACGCTCTGACGGAACAGGATGGCCACTGTCCTTGGGTTCTGCTCGCCACAGGGCGCATCTTTACCAGCCTAGTGAAGACCCGTACTTCCCACGAGTCTCTTCATTCCGCGGTACGAATCCCCAGAATGCTAAGAATCCACACAAAGCTCAGGCTTAGCTCCCGGCAGTCACCTCCGGTGGCTGTGAAGGAAGAGTCAGGATCGCTAGAGAAGGATGGAAGAATGCCCATGGAAAGCGGAAAAGGCGGGCATGTGAACTCAGACACTAGATTCCACAACCGCTAGTTCAGACTCTACACCAGGGGTCCCCAAACTTTTTACACAGGGGGCCAGTGCACTGTCCCTCAGACCGCTGGAGGGCCGGACTATAAAGAAAACTATGAACGAATCCCTATGCACACTGTACAGATCTTATTTTAAAGTAAAAAAAACAAAACGGGAACAAATACAATATTTAAAATAAAGAACAAGTAAATTTAAATCAACAAACTGACCAGTATTTCAATGGGAACTATGCTCCTCTCACTGACCACCAATGAAAAAGGTGCCCCTTCCAGAAGTGCAGAGGGAGCCGGATAAATGGCCTCAGGGGGCCGCATGTGGCCCGCGGGCCGTAGTTTGGGGACCCCTGCTCTACACTATGGGATTATGCTCCTGCACCCCGGTGGGCACGTGATTCGATCTTGAGTGTCTGAGAGCAAAGACGAAGACTTAAGTATCTTTACACTTGTGGCGTTTCACACACAGTTTGGTGGGTGGACACAGTAACCGTGGGTTCACACTAAGGACTTACTTACCTCTACCTGTTCTTTCTGTGGTTTTAATCACCCACGTTCAGGAAGGGTAAGTCAACTTCACCCATCAAAGCGTCTACCCTTCAATTTCAACATATTGTCAACTCAATTATATTGAAAAAAGTATATTAGAGTCACAAAAATAGAACCAAAGAAATGGAGCTTAACTACAGGGAAACCTTAGAAGTGTATTTCATATGTAGAGTAAAAGAAGTAATTTTTCTTTTTTTCTTTCTTTCTTTTTTTTTTTAGCAAGAGAGACAGAGAGAGGGACAGATAGGAACAGATAGAAAAGGAGAGAGATGAGAAGTATCAATTCTTCCTTGCAGCACCTTAATTGTTCATTGACTGCTTTTTCATATGTGTCTTGATGAGGGGGGGCGTGCTCCAGTCGAGCCAGTGACCCCTTGCTCAAGCCAGTGACCTTGGGCTTCAAGCTAGTGACCATGGGGTCATGTCTATGATCTCATGCTCTAGCTGGCAACCCCGTGCTCTAGCTGGTGAACCCGCACTCAAGCTGGTGAGCCTCAAGTCTGTGACCTCAGGGTTTTGAATCTGGCTCCTCTGCATACCAGGCCAATCCTCTATTCACTGCACCACTGCCTGGTCAAGCTAAAACAATAATTTTTGTTTTGGCCCGGTATGACCATTGACTGGTCATTAGTAAGGTAGAATGAAAAGATCCCACAAAAAGTAATAGCAGAACTGTGTTATATTTCTGCTCCTTTTCAGTAACTAACAGTTACTTACACTTTTCTAGTGTATACTTTTCATAGTTTTCAGAAAACAAAATCCTATTTTAGAAAAATCCATTGAAGGTTTGGGAGGGGTATACAATTAACTGTATTATCTATCTTTAAAGCTGCTGTGTAAACTGAATAGCTTAATGTTTTTCTCAAATCATTTTGGAAAGTCCTAGGTTGGATAATCCTTAAAGACACTGCTTACTAAGTAAACGCATTTGTTTGGAATTAAAACAGGGAAGGCCTGTTTGTCCTGACATCGGAAACTGTTGGCACCCTGTGCAGCTCTCACAGGTCTATACAATCCACATTTAGATAATGGAGGGATTATTTTTTCCCCCAACCATCTGGCAATGTTCATATGAAGACTGAACTTGGAAGTAAGAGAAAATAATTGGAGGGAAAGACATCTAAATGGTTTTAATGAATGGACATGAAAAATGCATTTCAATGGCGTGGCAATTTTTACAATTTTATTTCCCCACTGTGACCAAATGTCATGCAGTGATTTGTAAAATTATGTAATATACGATGTATAATATGTAAAAAAAATTTTTCTACTGTTACAATGATAATATTTTGAAAAACTCCTATCATTGTAGATAATACTCTGCGAGAAGAGGTTTACGGGAACTCCACTGGCTCTCTTGATAAGATTCTAAGTGAGAGCTACCCGTGGTGTGACTGTTCAGTTACACAAGGATGATATATCTACGATCACTTTCATTTCACGTAAGAAACCACAGACCGGAAGTATTTCTCAATCAGAACCGAATGAGGGAAATGCAGGGGAAATAGGCTGTGAAAGTGACCTTGATGAACATCTCACGATGAAGAAGTAAGACTCCCAGAGGGGCTGAGCTCTTATCCCCGTGTGAACCCAGGGAAATGTCTAACGACAGTCTGCCGGGACTGTTTCCCTCCCTTCTCAACATTATCATGACTCCAACTTCAACCATATATTTGACTTTTAAACTATGTAGACGTAGCTGACTAGTTAGGAGTCTATCCATTTGAGAATTTAACACAGGTTGAAGTGTTACAGGGAAAGTCAAAAGAATGTGTCAGGAGAAGTTTGGCCGGTGTACCATTTTTACCAAAGAGTCTCAGAATTGGACCTGGTAGATTTACTCTATTTTAATCGCTTATCACCTCAGTTAAGAGAAAATATGGGATGTACATCTAATAGACCAGTTGCTTTTAAAAATGAAAAATAAGAGGGATCTGACCTTGTCATTTATAAAGCTATATTAAAGCACTAAATGTTGAACCTATTACTGGAAAAATAACAGACAGGTATACTAACGGACTATCTATGAGTCCAGGTATCAACGCCAATAGATTTGGAACTCTGCTATTAAAACAATATATATTACTGATCAGCACGGGAGTTTTGACCTGCTCCGTTTCCGACCTGGGCCGGTTCACCCCTCCTTAGGCAACTTGGTAGTCCCCCGTCGGCCTGGTGTGTGGGGGACCCGGGTTCGATTCCCAGTCAGGGTACATAGGAGAAGCACCCATTTGCTTCTCCATCCCCTCCTCCTCCCTCTCTGTCTCTCTCTTCCCCTCCCGCAGCCAAGGCTCCATTGGAGCAAAGATGGCCCGGGCGCTGGGGATGGCTCCTTGGCCTCTGCCCCGGGTGCTAGAGTGGCTCTGGTCACGGCAGAGCGACGCCCCGGAGGGGCAGAGCATCGCCCCCTGGTGGGCAGAGCATCGCCCCTGGTGGGGTGCCGGGTGGATCCCAGTCAGGCACATGCGGGAGTCTGTCTGACTGTCTCTCCCCGTTTCCAGCTTCAGAAAAATACAAAAGAAAATTATATATATATAATATATATATATATTATATATATATATTAAATATATATATATATTAAAAATGTACTGTGCATTATCTATGCCACTTGCTAATGAATAATACATATGCATGACAATAAACCAAGATGGTGTGAGGGCCCGATGAGAACAGAAACAGACTGGCCCTGAGGGTAAAGCTTTGCTCAAAGCCAACCATAGCTCTTCATGGCCCAGGGGGTAAAGCCCAATCCTTACAATGGCTTCCAAGGCCCCTCCTGCTGGTCCCCTGCACCTTTTCCCTGACCTCACCTCTACTCCTCCTTCCATTCCTCCAGCACATCCTCCCCCTTGCTGTGGGGCCAGCACCCC